>NW_010230040.1:16444-22469 GCF_000690775.1 Eurypyga helias | reverse complement strand
TCACTATTGTTCCCTCCCTTTAACATATATATATGAAAGAAGTACCTTCTCTTTTCAAGCTTCAAAAAAACTGAAGTGCACTCAAATGCTCTAGAGCCATAAGGGTGTTTATGACAATTTTAGGTGCCTCTCTCCATGCACCCTGTAGGGAGCTAGGCCTAGTCAAGCTTTCAGTCCCATTATGCAGCCAGGAGCCTAGTTAGATGCTGTGATTTTTATCCACATTTTTGGTTATTGTTTGTTTTTGGGGGGGGTTTCTTTGGGTTTTTTTGTGGTTTGTTTTGGGTTTGGTTTTTTTTTAGGTATCTCACACTTGTTTACACAAGTTCTAAGATTCAAAATATTTCTGTTTACCTTAGAAAATCAATTTCTTTACTTGTTCTAAAGGTCTCCAAATTTTGCCTCTGACAGTAAAAATACAGCAGTAATACAGTAGTCTTGAGAATGCAGTTTCCACCACTTACAGAACACCTTTATTCCTGGAGAAAGCACCATCTGAATTCATATTACATAAAGTCATAAATTCAAGACTCATGGCTGTTTCCTATGGATTTGAGGTATAAGATTCACCAGAATATGCTTATAAAACATTGAGATAGCTCCATACAAGACTGGAAAACTTTACAGCCCTGCAAACCCATTCCAGAAAACATGCTGCATTCACCTGATGACCAGAGTACTGATGTATAAAGCTCAAGCCTCAACACAAGACTTGTTGCAATGCTTATTCAAGGAATAATGTAATAAGAAGTATTCAATCTGAATTAGTACTATAAGTATAGGAATTACTTTTCTAACTTAAGAGGCCACAGCACAGTTTAAATTCAGCTTATCATCACTGTTTAAGAATTGAGTGTTCACCATCACAGAGTGCTTAGAAACTCACATGAAGGGTTTCAGTTCTCTAGGTGCTCTGTAACACAATCAGGAGACATACACCTCTGTTATGATAGAGCTGAAATTTAAAGACATAGAAGAAAACTGTGATAAAGGCAGAAGTGCTGCTGACAGTTTATGGTAAGTCTTTTTCAAAAGTACCCAAGAGGCTAAGGATCTCCAGAGACCGAGGAAAGATCTTATGCTTGAGCAATTTGCCCAACATCATATGGGTCTCTCAACAACCTTGGGAAGTGTACCCAGATCTCCCAAGTCCTCTCCCTGGTGCTTTAACAACAAGAAAAACACCTTTTTCCATTACTGCTCCAGTCTGTTATTTCTTCTGCTTGGGTTACCACAAGGTATGTATCAAAACATGTTTTCACTAGATCAGTTAGCATCACACTGTGTCTTAAAAATACTGCATGTATTAATACGTGAAAATAGAAAAAAAGGGAAAGAATATGTAGCAAATAGATAAAGATGAATATTCCTTTCCTTTCCCTCTCAAAGGCATCTTTCCACTTTCATACTGACCTGATGCACTTAATTTTATTCGCTTGGCTGCCCTCTTGAATACTATGTTGTTAGTATTTGAGTATTCATTCAATTTCTAAGAGTTCTTCTACCTCTCTTTTCTTCACCCTTGTGTCTGCTTGGGCAGGTCATTAATTAAGGAATGACTATGGATAACAGGTTTACATTTAAGGACTCAGTGTTGCAGAAGCCTGAATCAATTCACTAGGAAAGCCTACTTTTTCATTCATTAAGTATGCACAAAATAGATCAGTATTGATTTTATTACTTTAAATTTATTTCCATTCTGTCTGAAGAGCTATGAGGAATCTAGCAAGACAACAGGCATATGGGACAATGGTGCAGTTACAAAAACCACAATGTAAGTTTTACTTTTAAATTCATAATTTCACAAGTATTAAATGAAGTTTTAAGCAAAACAGAAGATGCTTTATCAGAAGGAACACTGTCAGTGTCTACCACTGGAATGCCATCGATTTTAGCTCTTCTACTGCTCACATAATGAGCAGAATCAGGCCCTAGATCTCAGAAGTAGGCCAGCTAAGTCAAAACCTTATTTGTGTCTTAGTACATTTCATTTTACAAAGTCCCTGACTTTGTAAAAAAGCAGCTTCTCTCAAATATCAGTTATTCCCAACTCCAAATGAAGCGAAATACTAAAAGTTTCAGATTATTGATATCATTTCACTGGCAATGACAGGAGCAGCAAAGCTGAAAAGCAAGCTGGAATATTCAATGTTAATGCAAAAAAAAAAAACCCAAACAACCCTAAACAAACAACAACAACAAAAACTAGGGCATGTTTGGAACTCTGTGTAAATGATTCCAAGGCATCAAAAGTCTTATATCAGTTAGAGGTTACAGAAGAAACCTATTAGATATTCAAATTGCAGACTGGATACTGAAAAACAGAACAATTAATAGTTCATTTTCTCTTTACTAAATGTAGTTATGGCTTGCCAATCTTAATTTCAAGCCCAAACGATTTCAGAACCATAACAAGAGAGTCTATAACGTGTTTGATTTGTTTATACTTTAACAGTTAAATGTTTTTTATTATTTTCAACAGATTACCTAAAATTATTTTGCTGATATTTTGGCAAGGGTAAAGAAATATTTAGAATAACAAACTATCCCAGCAAAGAAGGGTTCTCATTTCCTCATACTATATGTAAACAAATTGCCATGGATAAAACCTTTGGGGTTTTCTTTGTGACAATAGAACCAATGGGTTAGTAACACTGTATTGCAACTAGTGCTGCATAGTGATGTAAAGATCCTAAAGTAGCTCTAAATCCTCTAAGCTTCCAGGTCAGTACACAGCATACAGTACCATACTCTCCTGTATTCAGACGTCCTAGTTCAGCTCAAGGTTGCCAGACACAAGTATGTCCTGGCTACATCATCTTTGGTGTGAACATAGTCCCTGCACTGACAGATAGAATGGGTAAGGAGAGACAGAGAACAAGAGCCCAAGGTCACCCCACAATGATTACCAAAGCACAGTAAGCGGAGGCAAGCAGGAGACCTTCATAAAGAACACAGTTCTGATCCTAAGCAACATGCAGAAGTAGTTTTGCCAAAGGGCCTTGTGGTCCAAATTTTTCAGAGTTTCTGGAGCACTGCAATGCCTACAAAGAAATGTGCTATTCCTTTGCCCTTGGTTTTAGTGTTTTGATTCATTACAACCACATTTTCAAGCTTCACATGCTAAACCAGTACAGAAGAAGTTTGGGTTTTCTTTGTGTAAACTAAATACTGCTTTATCATTCTTCTAGAGTATAACCTGTGGGGTTTTTTTTTTTGTCTGGCTGGTTGGGTTTTTTGTTTGTTTGTTTGTGTTGGTTTAAAAAAAAAAACAAACAAACACCAACCAAAGCAGAATGGTATTAAGCTGTCTGTCTTCTCCTGAGCATGAAAAGACAGATGCTCCCTATGAAAAAGTTAAAAAAAGGTGGAGAATTTTTTTTTTACTTCTCTAAAGTGATGTTTTCATAAATCTCTCTGTACAACTGCATTTTTCTAACAACTGAAATGAAACACACACACAAAGGTAGTATTACTGCTTGACAGACTTTCTTCTTTTCCCTGAGACACAAACATAGGTATATGTGTGATTTATTACAGTAATATAAGGAATATTTAATTTTACTCCTGTTTTCATCATATAATCCTGGGCACAACAGTATAAGAAGGAAATGGATGCAGCTCTACATCACAGAAGAATAATTGTATTTATCAATTCTTCATTTTACGTGTAGTCATATAAAACTGTCACCTACACAACAAGTTTGCTTAAGCAGGCTACGTAAAAGACAAGGACAGATTTCAACATTTTGTCTTGAGTGAAAGATAAAAGGGGCACCCTATAATTCAAATCAATTTACGTAATAGCCAAATTCTGATGCATACTTCATAGACAAACATGAGATATGGTCCCTGATCCACACAGCTTGCAATCTAAAGATGTTATGAATGAAGATAAATGCCTCAAAAGCTTGTGAAGGCAGATAAATTGTAATTACAGCTGTAAGAGTTTGCTGTATGAATGACTTAAAGCTACTGATTCCCCATCCCCAAAGAGTAGCTATGCACTGCATAACATTTTAAATGTTGCTATTTTCCATTACATTTTCTTCCCATTTCTTTTTGTAAAAGCTTTACAGAAACTTGCTTGCTGAAAGCCAGTAGGGTTTGTGCTTTTATGTCAGCAATCTTTAACAAAACTGTGTGCTAAATGTGGGCTTTCAAGAAATTTTAATAAGGACTCTTGTAATCAATGATATCTTGACTAATGTGACTGTAAGAAGCTCCATTTCAGGGGAAAAAAAAAAAAAAAAAGAGCTGGGTCAAGTTGACATTTCATTTTCTACTCAGTGTCACCACTCTTTTTCTAAAACACCAATATCCAGATAGTTCTTGCTTATCACTCTGCTTCAGACACTCATAATGATTAACTGCAAACCTGAACAAAGAGAAACCCTGCAACTCCAGGAAGGTCTCTGTGTCCTAGACACTGTTTTTAAAGGAGCAATCATGACACAGAAGTTCTACTAGAAACATGATAAACATGACACTAATGCAAAAAAAGTCTTTATTTCCTTTGTTTATTTTTTTCAAAAGATGAAAGTGATCTGATGTTGTACTTACATTTTAAGAATGCTTTCCATTGAAGAGACCTGACACATTAGGGACAGATTTCCAAGATGGGGATATGGGCCCAAATCCCACTTTGGGTGCTAAAAGCCATCATTTAGGAAACCTGACTTCAAAATTTACTTTTTATTAAAGTCCCAATATTATCAGTGCTTCAGCCACAGAGTAATAACTAGTACTTAGTAATTCCTCAGGCACTCTGGGATAGACAACCTAGACTTTTTCAGACTTTTGACATAATTTGGCAGTGAGGTACTACGGTTCAAATCATATAAAGTCCCATACAAAGCACCTGAGAAAGTCATGCCTCCTTTCACATCCAGAAATTTAATTATTTGAGTCTTTACCTGGCATGTAGAAGGCCAATGTACTTATTCCTTTTTCTGCTTGATCTGTGCCAGAAGACTGAACTTAACTCTGTGCTTAATTATGAGTCTGCATGGCACACTGAGCAAAAGCTCTCATGGCCCACCTATGAAACTGTTCTGTTTTATAAGAAAAAACTTAGCTATTTAGGGAGCAATAGAGAAGGCAAAAGGAGATTTCTGCAGTCTGGTTGTTAGGAAATTCACCAGAGAGACCCAAGAGCTAACCTCTATTCTGATGAATATTTAAGGATTTTCTCTCTCTCTTGCTGAGGCTTGTCTAAAAGGACTTTGTATAAAATCCTTAAATATTCATTTGAGCTGGGATGAGTATACAAGTATCCCAGATGACCTTATCACCAACTTCAGAACTATCCTCTCTTCAGGCCATAAGTAGCTGACTGTTTACCCAAAGCAGAAAACCCTCAACAAGAAGGGCTGAATGACATTGCTCCTAAAGTTCTCATGGCTCAAGAGCTACTACAGTTTAAGAAATCAGGTGCTTAATCCCTCTGTTAGAACCTGGACAAAAATGTTAATTGGGGTATCATTCAACATAACTAAATGTTCTAGTTAGACATAAAATGGTATTTTCTCCTTTCAGTCTTTTCCTTGGTGTCGGTAACGTTAAGATCAAGATAGTCCTTGCTTGAAAAAAAAAAAAAAAAGATGACTTAATACGGGGGAAATGACATTCATTTCACTTAACTTTCTTCAAAGATGGGAGGCCCAAGTTCACATATTGTCTCAGCCTTTTATTTCTCTTAAGTCTATTTTCATATATTCTGCCAATAATTCCGGCTGCTGGGACCCCTATTGTTTGGGAAATAACCCATTCCTGTTGACCAACCTGATAATCTTCTACGATCCAATGACTGACTTGGTATGTAAGGGGAGAGCACTAGATATTGTCTACCTCAGATTCAATAAGGCTTCTGACACTGCCTCCCATTACATCCCCCTTCAGAGAAGCTGATGACCTATGGGATCAATGAGTGAAGTGGATTGAAAACTGGCTGCATGGCTGGGCTCAGTGGCATGAAGTCTAGCTAGAGGCCAGTAAATGGCAATGTACTCCAGAAGCCAGTACT
>NW_010230040.1:0-16413 GCF_000690775.1 Eurypyga helias | reverse complement strand
TAGGTCTGATCCTGCTGAACATCTTCATTAATGATCTCGATCATGAGGTAGACTATACACTCAGAAAGTTTTCTAATTATAAAAACTGGAAGGAGTGGCTGATGTATCACAGGGTTGTCCTGCCATCCAGGGAGACCTCAACAGGCTGGCTGACCTCAATAGGCTGGCAGGTACCTCATGAAATTCAACAAGGAGAAGTGCAAAGTCCTGCACCTGAGAAGGAACAACCACATGCACCATACATGCTGGACACCACCCATCTGGAAAGTAGCTTTGCAGAAAATGTCCAGAAGTTCCTGGTGGACACCAAGTTGAACAGGAACCAGCAATGGGCCCTTGTGACAGAGAAGGTAACACTATCCTGAACTGCATTAAGAGAAGCGTTCACAGCAGGTTGAAGGAGTTGACTGTTTTCCTCTATAGAGCATTAGCAAGGCCACACCTAGACTAATGGGTCCAGTTCTGGGCTCCCAGAAAGATGGAACTACTCGAGAGGCCCAGAGACATTGTGAAGTCTCCCTCTTTGGAGATACACAAAAAACATCTGGACATGGTCCTGGGCAATCAGCCCTAGGTAGTCCTGCTTGAGCAGAGGGATTGGACCAGATGATCTCCAGTCCTTTCTAACCTCAATCATTCTGTTGGCTAAAAACCACATACTGATCATTGCTATGATGTACCAGGGTGCAGTGGAATTCTGATCACTACAGTGGCCTAAATCCTACAGCAAATGCCATTTTGAACATTTCTAGTACACTCAAATGCCATGTACAGCATCTCATTTAGAGATGTTAGGATGTCTAAACTCTTTATATGAATTTATAAGTTTAGTAATCTACCTACATCCTACCCAAGCAAGAAATCTTGCAGGGCTTCAAAGCCCTGTGTGTTCTCTTCCTTTTTATTTCAGTTTCCAGACCTGTGAACCGAAGCTACATCTGACACAGAAACATCTATTCTTTTAGCTCTGCCACTGCATTAACATAGAAGTCACTACTGTCACTAGGGAATGCAAGGTGTTGTGAATATCTAGCTCAGTGTCAATGACCACCTGTAACAATCTGACCAAGCATATCTAAAAGAAAAATATCCTTTAAAATGTATGAAAAACTCATTAATTCCTTTCCCTCTTGGAAAATAACTTCTCCATCAAATTCAGAAAAAGCAACAAGTCACTATATCTACTGGTAAAAGAATTAGAAGTTTCTATAAGCTTAGCTTTATCTGCTGGGCAATGTTACATGTCTGCCTGCACTGACTAATTAAAACATCTACGAGAGCACTTCTATTTCCCTCAGCAAATCATGTATTCACCAAGCTGGTCTCACATGGAGATGCAGAAGACTGGTCTCTCTACAGAGAATTGCAGAGGGAGGGACTTGAACAGCTTCAAGCATACTCTTGGTTCCTAAAGAGCAGTAAATAATTAACACGATGGATGAAGTATATTCACCTGGAAGAATAATTCTTAAAAATTAAAGATCCGGGACTACAGTTGCTGAAAGGTGCTTGCCTGAGGAGTTTTAAAGCCAAATTCAAGCTGAATTAAAAGATCCAAATAATCAGTCTTTATCTGCATGAAGTAAATGTCCATACTCAATCAGCCCTAATGAAATGAATAGGACATCTTGAATGATGAGGTCATGCCCAGGCTGGAAGCAAGCACACTCTGCTCACAAATAGTTAAAATCATTATTACACCCTCTACATTAACTTCATGCTCTTTTCTGTGTATATGTACTGCTGAAGAGGTCGCATTGCACGTTCTGGTACTGGTTGATGAAAAACTGAACATGAGCCGGCAGTGTGCGCTGGCAGCCCAGAAAGCCAACCGTATCCTGGTCTGTATCCGGAGAGGTGTGGCCAGCAGGTCAAGGGAGGTGATACTGCCCCTCTACTCTGCTCTGGTGAGACCCCACCTGGAGTGCTGCGTCCAGCTGTGGAGCCCTCAATATCAGAAGGATATTGACCACTTGGAGCAAGTCCAGACGAGGGCCACGAAGATGATCAGAGGGCTGGAGCCCCTCTCCTATGACAAAAGACTGCGAGAACTGGGCTTGTTCAGCCTGGAGAAGAGGAGGCTCCGAGGAGACCTCATTGCAGCTTTCCAGTATCTGCAGGGGGCCTACAAGGGTACTGGGAGAGGACTTTTTACAAGGGGCTGTAGTGATAGGACAAGGGGTAATGGGTATAAATTGAAATCAGGGAGGTTTAGATTAGATGTCGGGAAGAAATTCTTTACAGAGAGGGTGGTGAGGCACTGGAACAGGTTGCCCAGAGATGTTGTGGATGCCCCATCCCTGGCTGTCTTCAAGGCCAGGCTGGATGTGGCTTTGAGCAACCTGGTCTAGTGCAAGGTGTCCCTGCCCATGGCAGGGGGGTTGGGACTGGATGATCTTTAAGGTCCCTTCCAACCCTAACCATTCTATGATTCTATGATTCTCTCATCCTTCTACATTTGGTTATCTGTGCAAAAGGAATTGTAAGGCTATATTTAACGTGCATCCTTCCTATCTAAGCTTGACTTGAGGCTTCAGTTTCAAGAACCAACCCTGATGCATTCTTATTGCCTTGTGGGGAAACCTTGAGTCTGAGCTAGGACAAATCCACCTACAGCTTCCCCAGACTGGAGAGCCAGTCATCTCTGAAAAGAGCCAGTGTGAGGCCAACAGGTAAGTAGGGAGTGTAGTTAGATACAGCGGGATCTCTCCAGTCCTGTGCATACAGGACACCTCAGTACAGTCTGAATAGAGCAAGGGGATTCCTATTCCAGTGAGCCTAAATTACAGCAAGGGAGTAAGAAAACAGAGGAACTAAAGCAGACTCTCTCCACGTGAGCAATAGAGAAATAAGAGTAGAGTGACCTGCAGTGAAATTATATATCCTCAGATTTGCAGATTTTAAATCACAGGAAAAAGAAACAGAATTATTTAAAAGGGTCCTAAAACTTAAAGTGGAGAATGTTTTACCAAGAAGGTATTGTAGAAGCAGCTGTAAGTTTGCTTTCTAAGTACATTCTCCCTGGATATAAAATGTTCCTACGGCAAGAGGGAAAGTAAGAAGGAGTAGAGGAGAAACTGGCAAACAATGTGACAGCACTGGTGAGATCCAATCCTGTCCAATGAGGATGCTGTCACTGAGATGTTTTTAAGACTGCTTGGGTACCTCCAGCTCACACCTGAGCAAAGCAGTTTTTCTGTCAGTGCAAACGTCTTTTGGCATGGAACAACATTTCTCTACATTTTCCTATCTTGGTAAAAGTTTCAAGTAATGATGAATTCAAGCCTACAAGAATGCTCTATTTGGTCCTCACATTTCAGTGCTGCAGGGAATACCACCCAGCTCATGGAAACGTTAAGAGAAGCAGTCAAGGACTGGGAAATAAAAGAACCACATCAAAGTTACTTCTGTGACTACCTTAAGCTGTTACTGCACAGATAGCAAGAAGATCCAGGCAGAAGCTGCAACCATGTTGAAAAATCCATACAAGTTTGAGGAGTACAAACCGGGATCCTAACAATCTCTACAAATGCCTTTTTTTGCTTTCTTCCCTTTCTTCCTTTACTTCAAAAAAGTGAATCACCCACCAGGTAGAGATTTGTCTTCTTATTTCCACTTCCACAACAATTCAGTGATCATTGTTACATATTGACTACTTAAAGAAAAATTTTAGCCCTTTGAAATAGTTCACTGCCCTGTTAAATTGGTAGTAAGCCCCAAATACAAAGGCTTTCTAGATTTTTTTGTCTTATAGAAAATATGAATAGAAAAATAAATCAAGATCTATCCCACTCTAATTCGTCATTTGTGATCAAAAGACCAAATAGGAGAAATTCACTTGGCCAAATACTATATGCAGAATGAATTAATACTGCAGTCATTGGCCTTGCCTAAGAAATTGAATCACGGAAGATGTGCTTAAATTTGAAAAGCAACTGTAATAAATGATTTAACATTTAATGCAACTGATCCAGGGAAAATTAATTTATCCTTAATAGAAAAAAATCCAAAGGTTTCATTGTAATTCTAAGAAAGGTAAAGAATGAATACTCCTGAAATTGAAGTAATTATGAATAATTTGCTGCAATGCTTAAAAAAGAACTGTAAGAGACTTTTAGAAAAGATAGAAATTGAGATTTTGTTTCAGTAGTGGAATGTACCTAAGATTCATGCATTAGAAATAAATACATTTACCTGAAACCGGAATGTTTTTCTATGAAACAAGTCAGAACCTTTAAAAACTTTTCATAAAAGCATCATTAAGGAGTTACTGCTACCCATTGCTCCTTAACATCATGAAACTTAAAGTATAATGGGCTCATTCAGGGATTAGGACCCCACTGTCCCAAACACTGGACAAGCGCTTCACACAGACACCTGTTTACATACAATTCAGCACCTCAGACCACATATCAGGATCAAATTCAGCAAAGTACTAGAACCTAGATTAATTTTGAATATGAACACCAGTATCTCCCAATTCAGCACAAGCTTAATTCCACTTTGTCTCAATCTGTTTCTTTGTCTGATTCCAGCCCAAGTCCATTTTCTCTACTATGCCTTCACAGAGAGGTTATGTACATATTTATAATTCATATAAAGACCTAATGGAATACTTTTTGGGTTCAAAGATACATATTTACATTTTTTAAAACAGATTTAGCTATTTATGAGCTCAAGCCATTTGCACTAAAGCATACCAGATCATTTACAAATTAAGTACATTCACTTTTCTTTCTGTTATAGTCCTGTTATAACTACATAACTCAGAATAGCAATATAGTTAATGCACACGATTATTATCGTGATTACAATTAGTTGGACACAAAGAGACATATAGCTGTATTCTTCTGAAATTTTTCATGCTTAGTGCTTCTCTGAGGGCCTAAAATGACACTGAAGATTACCATCTAATTCCCAGGACATTTTTAATCTCCTTATGGAATATATATTTTCATGTATATATATTTACTTAACTTCTCAAACTTAATTCAGTTTCTCATTTTTAAAATACATTCACAGACTTAAGACACTATTCTTTCAATTCTAACATCAATTACATTTAAAGAAAAATAATTGCAATTATTATTCAATTTGATCTAACAGAAGTAGCGCATAACCTAACGGAAGTAGAACAGTAACAGATCATTTTAATGAAGGTCCTAAACTCTTCCCAGAAACTTCATAATGTAGCTGTCTCCTGCAGTATGCTGTTAAGGTCATCACAATGAGTCTCTTTTCAGTTAAAAGAGGAATGACTTCCAGAGACAACAGACCCATATGGAGATGGCTCTACCTTTTTCTTCCATATTCAGAGAGCAACCCAACTCCAACTTTTGTTCAGTGGTGCCCCCCAAAGCCACTCTATCACTCCCCTGCTCAGCTGTACAGGGGAGAGAAAATATAACTAAAGGCTCATGGGTCAAGACAAAGACAGGGGGAGATCGTTCACCAGTTGCCATCACAGGCAAAAGAGACTCGATTTGGGGGAGGGGTGTGTGGGCGGGGAATTATCACCAATCAAATCAGAGTAGAAGAGAAGTAAAACCAAATCTTAAAACATCTTCCTCCCAGCCCTCCCTCTTCCCGGGTTCAAATTCACTCCCTGCTTTTGTCTGTCTCCCCACTGCCAGCAGCGCAGGGGGAGAGGGAATGGGGGTTGTGGTCAGTCAGTCACACATTGTCTCTGCTGCTCCTTCCTCCTCAGGGGAAGAAGCAGCTGCCCCTGCTCCAGCGTTGGTCCCTCCCATGGGGTGCCGTCCTTCAGGAGCAGCTGTTCCAGCCTGGGTCCCCCCGGGGTCACCAGTCCTTCCCTCCACAGGGTTACAAGTCTTGTCAGCAAACCTGCTCCAGTGTGGGCTCCTCTCCCCACAGATCCACAGGTCCTACCAGGAGCCTGCTCCACCATGGGCTTCCATGGGGTCACAGTCTCCTTCAGGCATCCCCCTGCTCCAGCGTGGATTCTTCCCCAGGCTGCAGGTGGGTCTCTGCTCCCCCAGGGAGCTGGTCTCTCCTCCCCAGGGCTGCAGGGCACAGCTGGCCTCACCATGGGCTACACAGGAATCTCCGGCACCTGGAGCACCTCCTCCCCCTTCTCCTCCTCCACTGACCGTGGCGTCTGGAAAGGTTTTTCTCTCATATCTTGCTTTGTGTCTCTATGCTGCAAAAATCCCTATCTTCAGGGCTTTTCTCCCTTCTTAAAGATGTTATCCCAGAGATACTACCACCGTCACTGCTGACCTCAGCCTTGGCCAGTGGCAGGTCCATCTTGGAGCCGGCTGGCATTGCCTCTATCAGACACAGGGAAAGTTTCTAGCAGCTTTTCGCAGAAGCCACCCCCGATTATGAAAAGAAAATCACTTCCACATTCAAAACATATATATACTTCAAATATATATTTCTTTGACTCACATGTCACTATCTACTGTCAGAAATACTTTGTTCTCTGAAAGGACAGCTAATTCTAAGATATGAGGTCTTTTACAGCTGAAGTGTGCAAAACACAATCTATCATCCAGCCAATAACCTGTATATAAGCCAATACTCTTTTTCTGAAATTCTCTCTCCAGTTCATAATTTCACTTTTTTCGAAGGTTGCTTGTTCAGATAGAAGCAAATTGACTGAGCAATGGATATTCTGCCTGGAGAAGGAAACCATTTTTCCTAATCATTCAACAAAGTAAATAAGAACTCAACTAAAGATTTTCTAGTGAGAAGGAGGAGATGATGTATCTACATGCAGATAGATGAATTATAGCAGGAAAGCAGAGACAGATTAAAATCAAACAGATGCAACTTTGCTGCACATAAAACGGACACTAAAAAATTACATGAACATATTTGTCCCACTTCCAGGAAATACATCCCAACAAATACCACAAAAGTTTTGAGAGTATCCATAAGAAAACTTTGAGGCTACCCTAAGAGATGCTTAGAAATTGTTTCTGTAACTGATGTAGAAAATGAAGTTTCACATATGTACAAAATACAGTATTTCTTAGAGCTTATAGTTTGGGGAGGCTTCTGCCTCATACACATAAAATATTTCTTACAGCATACTTGTTATTTTTTTCACATCTTGATGGCTCACTTTCTTCATCCTTCAGTACAGCTGATAGACCGTTACAGTTCTTGTTGCTTTTCCTTATGAACTGTTAGTTAAATGTCACTGGGCCCTCACTGATTTATAGATACTTTAAATTATTGAAGCATTCTTTCACTTGCTTCTTATTAAGTCTGTTTCCTCATATTCCTAGACCCTCATTCACATTTATCTCACTTAGCTGACTCACGTCTTCTTTCTCCTCTCCCTTTTTGTTGAAGACAGAAACAAAGTAGATGCCAAGAATGTAATTTATCCTCATGCAACCTATTATTTAGATTCTTCACTTTAAAGAGACTGAATGACTCAAGGGATTCTTATTCACTAAAACTTTCCCTGCTTGGTTGCTAGGTCCTGTCTGTTATAGGTCATCATCACTGAGGGGACCTCTGCATAGCAAGTCAGTGATATAAAGTGTTAACAATTAGATGGAGAAATAACTTTTATTATTATGTCACCAACTGAGATTTGAACTGCACTGAGCTGCATGAAAAGTGTTCTCAGTCAAACCTCTCACTGAAAGTCTGAGCTGAATTTCTGATCATACCAAGATCAGCTGAATTAACACTCCCATAGATGGACCTAATTGTATTTAGCAAAAGGCTTCCCTCCTGAAAATGGTAAAAGACATTAAACAACCTTGCAAAACCGAATAAGGGATACTCAGAGAGTTATGCGAGTCATTAAACTCATAGAATTTGTGCTGGGGTTTTTTGTTTGGTTTTGGGTTGGTGTTTTTTTTAAACTATATTTTTAACTCTATTTTCCTTTTCATTATAAATGAAATTATTTACAACATCTGAAAGTCTGGAATCTTTGACCTAACCCCTTTGCTGTAATTTTTATTGGAAGTATAAACAGTTGTGACTGCAATACTATCCAAGACCATGACAACTATCAATGAATGCCAAAGTCCTTTGTACACAGAGAAGAACTCTACAAAGAGACCATCAGATAAAGTTGGCCAGGTAATTACAGGTAGGCAGATGCTGTGAGGCAGGATCATGAGAGGGGAGCACTCTGCAGAAGAACACGCCCAGCAAGCCTGTTTTCACATTTGCTTTTATGTATACAACTATTTACATGATAATCTTTCAGAAACTGAGCTTTCCTCTTGTATTTCCAGCTAGGTATTGTCCCTACCAAGAACTATAACACTGAAATTCAAATATATTTGTTCTCGAACCTTCATATTACTTTGAGCATCTTTGTTTCACATACACACACAGCCACAGTATGCTCTTGTTGTTCTTTGATGTTTGAAAGCAGAGTACAAGCAGCCTTAACAACACTTTTGTTTTAAAAATACAGGATCAGCGACCAAATTGTTTTCTTAATCGCACAAAAAACTAATAAGACTGTATGAATTTTCTGAGATAGAGTAATCTTCATGAGTATCAAAACATTATGTTTGCTGTGCCTGCATATTCCTATCAGCAAAAAGAAAGCTTATGTTCTTCAAAAATACAGAATTATTCACATGACACTTTTCTGAGAGGAGAGCATTTTCCTGGAGAACAGCTAAGCATGCAGACATGTGTGTTCACATATATCCTAAAGTGAACATTCATATATAAACACTGGGACAAGTGTATATTTGTTCTCATTGAATTAATTTGCCTTCAGAATAAACAGTAATACACAAACATTTTTAAGTAATTTTATGGGTATTCAACAATTGCCTACAAGGTTTTTTTTCCCCTTTCAATTTCTGGTATCAAAACTGCTTATTTATTCACCTGTGTTAAAATGAGTGGTTTAACATTTGATAAGAAAATGCATCTGATGGTGAGGCATGTGGCTAGAAAGGTAGATACATAATGTTGAAAGTGCATTCTGTAACAAACAGTCAGAAATAGATTTCATATAGTCAGAATGCACTGACTTCTGCAACAGAAAATCAAGAGAGTATTTGGTCAACATATGCAGCCAAATTGCTAACACAAAAATTAATGTACTATCATTGTAATCACCAATCTATTCTTCTTAAGGTAGGGAGTGGGGGAAATACACATTTTTTTATTTATTTGAACTAAGGTCTGATCCTTAGAGGAGAAATACAGAATTTCATTTAAATTGCTCTTAATGAAGTATTGCATCACTTCTGCTTATAACAGATCTAGACTTTAATTATAACAACTTGTTCCTATACAATGCTTTAATATTAAAGTTTTCTTAAATTATGTTACAAAGATTGTTATCTTTATGGATATTCTAGAGGTAGAGGAACAAGACATGGAAAGATGAGCCTCCATAGCCATTGTCACCCCATGGTCATAAATGCTCCCTAGACCTGTGCTCTCCCTTCACTAAACAGCACTTCTTCCTTAGAAATGTTAGTTACAAACCCATCGATTTTAAAACTACAAGTAAGATCATGATTTTTAAACATGTGACTCACAGGAAAATATATCCCTCAAAACAGGAGCATAAATATACACAAAAAAGAGCCTGGAGCAATGAATCTAGCACCCATGTATAATGTCATATTGCGAAGGCAGCACTAGCACTTTTCTAGATGAAGCTACCACAACATTTCTCCCCTAGAATATCAGACTCCAGTACTTGTTCTTCTTTGTAGGATGTTATAACACCAGGAGGGTGCCTCCTCTGTTTTTCTGAAAAAGCATTGAGCAGTGGAGGCTTTTCAGTTACATCAGTCTTTGTAAAATTAGAACATTTTACAAGGTTTAAAGAAAACAGAAGTAGAAAGGATTAGGGTGAGATCAGAAGCAGTGGCACAGTGAAATTGTGAAACCAAGGCTGTGACTAGTTATAGTCATCACGCTTCCCATGACAGTCTTTGTCCTATAATCCTGGCCAGAGTTCCAATTTAGATTAATGCATCTTTTTTTTAGCTAAAATCATTCCTTCAGTTTCAGTTGACAGGGACATTTCACTTTCTAATATGAACTGCACGCAGAGTTAAACTGGGCAGTGCTAAGCACCTGCTGCATTTGATTCCAGGCAGGTTATCATTAATACATCATGTTTTATGACACTGAGGGCCACTGAAGTGAGAATCTGAGGTGAGTACCTGGAGTGACAAAAGCAAAACTTTGCTCAGTATCACAGCTAAGGTAGGATTCCCTAGCTTTGCTATTGTTATATACTTTGAGAAAGTTATTGAGTTTCTCAGTTTCCCTTTCCTGCCTTATTTACTTAATCCCTCTGACACAAAAACTTTTGTTCTTGCTGTTGTAATATTTTGATGCAGCTGAGTCCTGATCTCAAATTAAAATCAAGACACAACTGGACTGTGCACATGAAACTAAATTACCAAGCCCATAGAAATTTTTAACCTAATATATATTTGCACACTGTGATTCACTGAATATTTTTCCACAATGTAGTAATTCTTCAGAGTCCCCAGTCATGCTCTGGACTTTCAAAAAGCAAAGATACACAGTCGGTTGCTACCAACGGTTGCTTGAAGTTAACTGACAAGACAAAACAAAAAACCCCAAAAAATCCAGATACAGAATTGATGCAAAGGAAGTTTACAGTGCCAGAAGAAATTGAAGGGAGCTCCACCTGTTTGGATGCACTTGCCAAATAGACAATGCCTACTTTCTAAAGACTGTGCTCTTCAGCCTGAGAGTAAGCAGCACAAGAGGCAAACCATGCAGGATACAGCTCAATGATATAACCAAATTGACAGCAGGCAACTGAACATGCCACCCTGCAAAGTAAAACACAAAAGGTAAAGACAAAGGCTGGCCTCCACATTCATAAGGCAATGTAGGAGGGAAAGCAACACAAGAAGAAAATAGGCATATTTAGACCCTTATTTAACGTTTATGAGAGTGGGATGCTATTTCAGGGAACTTTAATCACCACTGAAACAAGCTTGTAATCACAGAGGGACTTGCCTAACTTGAGTGCTTGCCACTCCTCAAAAATTTTTATTTTTTTCAGTGTAAAACAGTTTTGGAATGTGAAGCAGAGTGCCCTGGGCTTACACTAAATGCCCTAGGGTTGTCAAACAACAATCAGGTTTCAAATTATCCATGTCACAAATTATAAGTTGTTCTAAACTTACTAAACCTTTGGTGTTGGTGGAACACAAAGTCTCAACCCCTTAATTCCTGATATTAACAAAAAAGCTTCACTGACCAAGTTCAGTTGAGAATGGTCAGAAAGAAATGTCTAAAACCTAGTAGAAAAAGACTGGAGGTGAAAGGAGCAGGACTGGTTTATTTGGTTTGAAGTCTAACAGGCAGATTACTGAAGTTGCAACTTCCCCCCTCCCGCCCCCCCTTTCAGGCTTTATATCATGGTTACTACTGTAATTGACTTCCTAAAAACCAAACTTTCTGAATTAGTATGGATTGCTAGTTTTATGCTTTATTTTTCCTTCTTTGAATAAGGAGTAAAAAGGAAAATCATAAACCATTATCCCAGCCTAAAGTGTTTCAACTTCTGCTAAGGACAATGCAAGCTTCTTTCAGCCTCACTATATAAATCTAATTGGAAGCATCATGTATTTGCATGTCTGTATTTGATCTTACCTCACTACATGTCTCTCTGGTACTTTTCTCCCTCAGTGTAAACTTGGTTTGTTATTTGTAATGGAATTTGGTTAAAAAAAAGGCACATCATAAAGTGTGGAAAGATATCCTGATCATCAATACAGTACTAATATAATTATCCAAACCATTCCATGATTCTATGCACAAGTACAGGGTGTGCAGAGAATGGATTGAGAACAGCCCCAAGGAGGACTTGGGGGTGTTGGTTGATGAGAAGATCAACGTGACCCAGGAGTGTGAGCTGGCAGCCCAGAAAGTCAGTGGTACACTGGATTGTATCCAGAGAAGTGTGGCCAGCAAGTCAAGGGAGATGATTCTTCCCCTCGACTCTGCTCTCATGAAACCTCACCTGAAGTACTGCATCCAGTTCTGGGGCCCCCAACATAAGAAGGATATCAAACAGATGGAGCAAGTCCAGAGGAGGCCACAAAGATGATCAGAGGGCTGGAGCACCTCTCCTATGAAGAAAAGTTGAGAGAACTGTGTTTGTTCAGCCTGGAACTAGATGACCTTTAAGGTCCCTTCCAACCTAAACCATTCCATGACTGTGATCTAATGAAGAATTTAAGTAAGCAAGACTGCATCACCAGAGATGAAGATGACCATCAATGTCATCACTTTCATGAAAATAATTTTTTGGAATTTTGCAAAAAATATTATTTTAACTATACTAAAGTTACATAGTGAACAGACTCTGGTGTCAAAAACCTGATTTGACATATGAGAGGTAGTTGAAGGGGCAATTTCCCTTGGGCTGTTATTTGAAGAAAAACATGGAAAAAAAAGCCTTTTTTTGCTTCCAGTTGTTTAAATGAGCTCAAAATTACCCTGAGCAGAGTTTTCTGCCTTCCTCTGAGGCCAAGTCAACTGTACAGCTCTGCAAGACTGTTACACTAATTACTATACCAAAAAGTACCAATAATAACAGCCAGATATAATACTCCATGCAGAATGTCAGTTAGTGCTTAGGATCCTGTTTAATCTCTTTGTCAGAGAGGGCTCTGTTTTCAAAGAGCAATTACAGGTGAAACTTTTCTCAAACACTGTTAGCTGGAGTGGCAGAGGCATTGGTTCTGCTTGCATGAAGCATCCCTTCAGACAGAAGCTTCCCCACACTAGGGAACCACAGTGAGGTGGAGCATTCCAGAAGTGGTTACTAGAGGGCACAACCAGATTTATATAGCCCATTACATAGCTTTCAAGATAACTCCAAAATATTTTCCATCATTCACCTAGAGCTGTTTAAATATGTTGGGTTTGGTTTTTGTGGGGGTTTTTTTGTTTTGTTTTGTTTGGGGGTTTTTTGTTTGTTTCTTTTTTTTTTTTTTAAATGGTACAGGTTGTTTTTCAGCTACCCAAAAATGAAAAAAATGAAGACCACTTTGTTGAATGCCATCTCAGACATTCATAGAGAAAGGATTTAAGACTTCTTAGTGATTCCTAGACCTAGATCACAAGACACGGGTCTGAATTTACAACATCCCAAACATTCCCATTGATTCTATTTTTATCGGTGTTTTCCTTCCATTAATGCAGGAACAAAGAACCAGGTTAAAAATCTCATCCAGGAAGTATTTGGAGATGTAAGTTCTGTGGTTCTAGATAAGCTCCACCTAAAATTGTGAAAAAAAATCAGCATTAAGGATGGGAAAACACATTCAGAAAACTGCAGACTCCAGACTCATTTGTGAGGTTTGTGCCACTTGTTTGTGTGCCAGGAATATCTGCTATTATTTCATTTGCAGGCAATCTTCCAAATGTCCTAGCCTTCTCTCTCCAAAATTCTGCAAGTCTTGAAAACTAATTTGGCAACCTTTTTCTAGTAAAGCTTCAAGGAGAAAAAAAAAAAAGTATTTTCATTCTTTGGATGATCAGTAGAAACTCAAAAGTATGAGGCTAGTATCAACACTGCCAAAAGAATTATTATCCAGTAATGACTAAATCTCTTCTCACTGTGCCATAAACTGGCTTTTCTTTCAGTCTACTTCTTGCCATAGAAAATATCACAAAAAGCAAAGACTGATGTCCCTTTCTTTTTTTTCCCCACCTTAGTATCTATCTGAATGAATCACCTGCTTTCTCAAATTCTAACTCATCTAAGATAAGAATCTCGTACAATCACAAGGCTTCCTCTCTTGAAAATGACGGTGTGGCTAATGCTCTCTTTGGTATATACCAAAGTCTTCCTCATAAAGCACTAGCAGCTACCAAGATTCACATTTCTCTGCAGTCTGTTGAATGAGATGCCCACATTTTAGAGCCTTTAATAAGCGTCACCTTCAGGTTCACCAAAACAGGTTTCATACACACATTCATCAATTGCAGGATTTTGCTGGAGTAATAATTGTAGTGACTGCCTCACAAGGTCTGCTAAGATATATTGATTCCAATATAATAAATCTGTAAACTTTGAAGGAGTGAAGTTTATTAACCTCAGCTTTTTCTCAGTCTGGGATAACAATGTTAAGTCCTAAGAATGAAATTTTGTTATAAAAATTAAGATGGAATTAGCACTGTGCTAGCTTGTGCCCTCTAGATAGAACACAGAAGAGACCTGCCAAGCACAAATTAGTGCTGTTCTATTGTACATCACTGTGCCTAACTATTAGGAGTCTAAGACCCACATGGATAATATTCACAGATAATGCCCAAAGACAAATGAGAAATGGAGAAGTAAAAATTATAAGACTGACTGAAAGCTGTAGGACATTATTGTTTCACTACCTGTATGAACGTCACTGAAAAAATATCATAGCCTTAGCGATCAACTGTGCATTAAGCATAAAAAGTGAAATTTTCAATAGTTAGAATCGTAGAATTGTTTGGATAAGAAAAGACCTTTAAGATCATCAGGTCCAACCCTTAAGCTAACAATGCCAAGTTCAACACTAAATGATGTCCCTAAGCACAACATCTACACAACTTTTAAATATCTCCACAGATGGTGATTGATCTGCTTCCCTAGGCAGTCTGGTCCAATGACCGACAAACCTTTCAGCGAAGAAGTTTTTCCTCATATCCAAACCTCCCCTTGCTTAACTTGAGGCTGTTTCCTCTTGTCCTATCGCTTGCCACCTGGGAGAAGAGACCAACATCCACCACTCTGCAACCTCCTTTCAGGTAGCTGTAGAGAGCAATAAGGTCTCCCCTGAGCCTCCTTTTCTCCAGGCTAAACAATCCCAGTTCCCTCAGCTGCTCCTCACCAGACTTGTGCTCCAGACCCTTCACCAACTCTGTTGTCCTTCTCTGGACACGCTCCAGCACCTCAATGTCTTTCTTGAATTAAGAGGCCAGAAAGTGGCACAGTATTCAAGGTGTGGCCTCACCAGTGCTCAATACAGGGGGACAATCACTGCCTTAGTCCTGCTGGCCACACTGTTCTGATACAAGCCAGGATGCCATTGGCCTTCTTGGCCACCTCGGCACACCATCAGCTTGCATTCAGCAGGCTTTTGACCAACACACCCAGGTCCTTTTCTGCCAGGAGCTTTCCAGCCACTCATCCCAAAGCCTGTAGCATTGCATGGGGTTGTTGTCGCCCAAGTGCAGGACCTGGCAATTAGCCTGTTGAATCTTATACAGTTGTCCTTGGCCTATTGATCCAGCCTGTCCTGATCACTCTGCAGGGCTCTCCTACCCTCAAGCAGATTAACACTGCCACCCAACTTGGTGTCCTCTGCAAACTTACTGAGGCTGCACTCGATCCCCTCATCCAGATCACCAATAAAGATATAAACCAGAAGTGGCCCCAGTACTGAGCCCTGGGGAGCACCACTTGTGTCTGACCACAAACTGGATTTAACTCCATTTGCCACAACTCTTTGGGCCTGGCAATCCAGACAGTTTTTTTCCCCAACAAAGAGTAAACCCATTCCAGCCATGAGCAGCCAGTTTCTCAAGAACAATGCTATGGAAAAGAGTCAAAGGCTTTACTAATATTCAGGTAGACAACATCCACAGCCTTTCCCACATCTACTAAGCAGGTCACCTTCTACAGAAGGACATCAGGTTAGTCAAGCAAGACCTGCCTTTCATAAACCACTGATGACTGGCCCTGATCACCTGGTTGTCCTGTACATTCCATCTGATGGTACTGAGGATGATCTGCTCCATAACCTTCCCCAGCACAGAGGACAGACTGACAGGCCTGTAGTTCCCCAGGTCCTCCTTACTGCTCTTCTTTTAGGTGGGCATCACAATTCTTAGCTTCCAGTCAACTGGGACCTCCCCATTTAACCAGGACTGCTGATAAATGATAGAAGTGTCTTGGTGAGCACTTACGCCAGCTCCCTCAGTACCTTTGGATGGATCCCATCTGATGCCATAGACTTGTGGTGTAGCAGATCACTAACTATTTGCCCTTTGATTGTGGGGGCTCCATTCTGCTGCTCATCACTCTCCACAATCACAGGGGGCTGGGTACCCAGAGAACAACTGATCTTACTATTTAAGACTGAGGCAAAAAGGCATTAAATACCTCAGCCTTTTCCTCATCCATTCCATAAAGGCCCTGAAGTCTCATGATTGCCCTCAGACTTGTTGCAACTTCATTGCTGCCTGCCTGAAAAATCAGTAATGCATAGTAATCTGAGGCCTGGATCAGGGTAGGAAGCTTTGTCTTCACCTCTTTAACCAAGGTCTCAGGGAGGCAGCAGACTTCCTTCTGAAGGGAACAGAAGGACCAGTATGTAGACCAAACCCACTTAGGGAAGTCTCCTGCGATAATGACCCATCTTTTTTTCATTATCGAAGCAGTTTTGATAGAATCATAGAATGGTT
>NW_010230039.1:0-14782 GCF_000690775.1 Eurypyga helias | reverse complement strand
CCCACCTGGAGTCCTGCCTCCAGCTCTGTGGCCCCCAGACCAGTTGGAGCGAGTCCAGAGGAGGCCACAAAGATGCTCCGAGGGCTGGAGCACCTCTGCTATGGGGACAGGCTGAGAGAGTTGGGCTTGTTCAGCCTGGAGAAGAGAAGGCTCCGGGGAGACCTTATAGCACCTTCCAGTACCTGAAGGGGCTACAAGGAAGCTGGGGGGGACTTTTTACAAGGGCCTGTAGTGACAGGACAAGGGGTAACGGGTTTAAATTGTAAGTGTGGGGTTTAGATTGGGTATCAGGAAGAAGTTCTTCCCGGAGAGGGTGGTGAGGCACTGGCACAGGTTGCCCAGAGAAGCTGTGGATGCCCCATCCCTGGAAGTGTTCAAGGCCAGGCTGGACGAGGCTTTGAGCAACCTGGTCTAGTGGAAGGTGTCCCTGCCCATGGCAGGGGGGGTGGAACTGGGTGGGCTTTAAGGTCCTTTCCAACCCAACCCGTTCTTTGATCCTATGTCTAAACTTTAAAGAAGCATAAACCAGTTATATTTGAACATTTTTATCTTTAGCTCACTTTGCAGTAGTTAACACCATAGATAAGGAAACCTGCCTCTCTTTCAGAGTACTTCCATTCAGTTAGTTAATCAAGGATGTAGTCATCTGATCCATCTGTACTCAGCAGGGTACATTCTGTTAGGAAGAGAAGTTTTGGAACGTCTTAGCACCTTCACGTCTCAGCCTGAAAGGCTCCAGGACACACTATACATCACTACTGCAACAATTTGGGTTTTTTGAAGTAACCTATATAAACACTGGACGTATACACCACAGATCTGCTGTATCAATCCTGTTCTGCACTGGGCTTCCCTGAAAACAGGCCATCAGGTCTCAAGAGGCGGCATTCGATGCAGAGCAGAGGTTGCCCAGGACTCCCTCCTATCCCAGCTTCTGACCACTGACGCCGTGTACCGGCACATACCCAGACTTGTGAACCGGCACTGCTGCGGTCAAATGGGAGCCATAGGGTAGAACTGGAGATCCCTCTGTCTGCGCTCACGTACAGACAGGTCCTTGCACGTGGGAAGTGACAACCAAGCAGCAAGGGCAGACACAAACAGGCACGTGGTTTCTATCACTGAAAAGGCTGAAAGATCCTAGCCGACACCCAACAACACGGAGTTGTTTACGCTGCAGAACGATGTACAGATCATGTTCTTTCGTGACATCACGAAATCCAGAACGGAGTCAAAGATCCTGAGTTTTCAGGATAAAACCCTTAAAGAATTTCTTTTGGTAGACACAGATATTACTCATATGGCCCCAATTTTCACCTACTAGTTACACTTCTATCCCATCAATGCAACACACAACACTGCTGATAGCAATCCAACACCAGCGCTGTTACCGCACTACTAAGGTTTGTTCAGAGAAGGAAATCAAGGAAGGTTCTTCATTTTCTTTTTCCCTTTTTAATATATTCCACTACTTAGATTTTAGAAGAGGAAATAATTGCATGTATTAATGCTTATATAAGATCAAAAGTCAACAAAAAAGCGCTTGTAGAAAAGTATTAAGATTCCTAATAATAAAAATATCTGCAAATTTAATTACAAATACATTTCAAAAGCGAAGTCCTCAATTAAGTACATCAGGGTTGGTCAATATTGACAGCGTTTCTTTAAGAGGAATTGAAGTTAATGACACCCACCGCAACTGTGGGAACATCTAAATGCATAGAGTATATACACATATTGATCAAACTATGTAAAATATATAAAGTGAAGAAGCAGTGTATACAATTTTGAACCTACACAAAGGT
This sequence comes from Eurypyga helias, assembly GCF_000690775.1. NCBI lineage: Eukaryota > Metazoa > Chordata > Aves > Eurypygiformes > Eurypygidae > Eurypyga > Eurypyga helias. Next base: position 12,977 of record NW_010230039.1, on the reverse strand, counting down.
CATAAAGGAAGAGCAAGTTCGGGTCTGCTAAAATCTCAAGGTATTAGCTACTACCGATTTCATGCATTTGTTCTACAACTTGTCCTAAAATTTCATCTACTACATCAATATCATAATTTACTTGCTGCAAGTCTAGATCAGGCATGATCGTAGCCAGAAGTTGTCCAACATTCACTCGAAGAGAGCGCAGTTTCAGGCTGTGAAGAAATAATTAGATATGGTTAGATGCAAGTCGCACGTTCGAATACTCAGTACTTTATTTAACAAAGCTGGGCTCATGCTCTGTGCTGGAAAGGCTCTGAACGTGACTTCCACAACCCAACACAAAACCTGATGCAGTTAAAGGTGCATCAAGATAATTTCAAAATCTACCAGTTTTTCCAAAGCTGAGCCTCTCGAGCTTTAATTCTGAAGGTGTATATGCCCTTAGGTTCAAACAAATCCTAAGGGCTAAACTGGATTCTGCCCTTCCCAAAACTTGAGTATTTCTGAATGCTTTTATTAAATTAGGAAATAAGCACTGTCACAATCCTTTATCCCACACCACTTTTTTATTTCTCAAAATAATGTTAAACCCTAGTATTTTTTTATACATTTAAAAGCACAAACTACTACCACCTACAGGAACAAAAGTAGATAAAAAGAACAGAGAAGGTGGCAAGAAAGAGTAGTTTGTCCAAAAGCCTTAAAATATAAAGAGGAGATAGGGTAAGAGTTATAGTACAGAGGAAATGCTATGCCTCCTCTTTTTGCTTTCTTTCCTGGATCCCCTTGCTCTGTTCTCTTCCTGATCAAATTGCTTCCAAACCGCCCATCCCTTCTCTTGAGTATTTCCTTCTACCACCAGTTCCTTTATCTTCTCCAGTAGCCAGACTTCACAGTGCCATCATATCCCAAAAGGACTTGTGGTGGAAGTTATTACAAAGTCCTGCGTGTATTTGTTAATTCTTTTAGGGAGCACAAGTCAAGATGCTGTAAGAAGAAAATTAAATGCTGGCAGGTAAAGGGGAGATTGAAACATAGAAAAAAAAATTGATTGAAAGGGGTGTCTGGAAATCATCCAGCCCATTCCCCCGCCCACCTCCACCACACACTGAAAGCAGGGCTAACTCAGCTCAGGTGGCTTAGGACAGTCTTGTGCTTTGAGAATCTCCAAAGATGGAGATTCCACAGCCTCCCTGGGTCCCTTTTACAGGGTTTGACTACCCTCATCGTGAACACTTCTCTCTAATATTTATATAGAATTTCCCTTGTTGCAGCTTGTTTCTGTTGCCTCTCATCCTATCACTGTGCTCGGGAGAAGAGGCTGGTTTCATCTTTTCTGTGCCCTCTCATTAGGCAGCAGAGGACAGCAATAGGATTTCAAGGTAACCCACTTGGGTAAGGCTGTTTCCCTTCCCTATTGGACACTCCAGGCCCCTGCCCATCTTCAGTAGACTTGCTCCAATATGCCAGTGTCGTTCATTTACCGGGGAGCCCAAAACTGGACAAAATAGTCCATGTTTGGTCTCACAACGCCCAATAATAGGAAAGAATCACTTCCCTCCAACGGCTGGCTGAACTCTTGCCTACACAGCCCAGTCGGCGCTGGGCTCTCCCACCACAAGAGTGCGCTGCTGACTCACATTCAACTCAGTCCATCAGCATCACAGTCCATCTTCTTCCAAGCTGCTTTCCTAGAGTAGACTCCAGCGTGACCAGCACAGGTGCAGAACTTTGCAGTTGCCTTTGTTGAATTTCCAGGAAGTTTGTTTCAGCCCGTTATTTCAATTTTTCAAGGTCCCTCGAGAGCAGCCCTACCCTCCAGAGTAACAGTTCCCTCCAATTCTATGTCATTATGAATTTACTGAGTTAATTTTGCTCCCTCATCTAGGCCATTAATGAAGGCATCAACCATTACTGGCCTCAATACTGATCCGTGAGCTCAGCAGTCTGGCCAGTTTTACAACCCACCTCCTAGTGTGCTTATCCACACCATCCCGCACAAATTTTGCTATCATGGTACAACAGCAGCCCATATTGAAAGTTTTGCTAAAGCAAGGGTACACAGGGCTGGTCATATTGTAAAAGGCCATGGGGCTGCAAAGGCACAGTTTGCCCTCAGTAAATCTGTGCTGGTTGTTCCTAAGCACTTTGACTATGATGGAGCTGCAGGTGGCTTCCAGGTAGATTTGCTCCATGGTTTTCCCAGGCCCTGAGGTTACACCAACCAGCCTATAGTTCTGCCTGTCCTAAATATGGGCATGACGACTGCCCTTTTTTCTAGGCATCAGGAACGTTGACTGATACAACCTTTTGGAGATATCATGGCAAGGCCAACTCTCCATCAATTAATTAGCCAGCTCTGATGTATCTCAGGTGGTCCCACAAACCTGTGTATGTCAAATTCACTTAAATGGTCTCCTAATTCAGTCACCTTTTGTCACAGCTAATGCTCCACTCCAAGACTACCACTTGGCTCAGGAATCTGGGTGGCCAGAAGGCAGATCTTACCAATAAAAAACAAGGTAAAGAAGATACCAGGTACCTCCGTAATTTGTGCCTCACGCACCTCATGTCCTTTGCTACTAAGCACCTGTCCCACTGAGCAGCAGGCCCACATTTTTCTTAGTTCTCCTGTTGCTGCTACTGTGCTTACGGAAGCCCTTCTGGTTGCCCTTCACAGGCCTTGCCAATTATAACGCCAGCTGAGCTCTGGCTTTCAATTCCATCCTACCCTTGCTGAACTGCTCATCCCTGCTCCCAGCCGATATGTGTGCTTCTTCTGTGTGTCTGCTATTTCTATTAATCGAGAGCCGCAAGCTCCCTGCTTATAAGTTTAAACCCTCGTTTAGTTCAAAGATACATTCTGGACACAACCTGATTCCATAGGATTGGTCTGCAGCAAGAAGTTCTTACAGGAAAGGTAACTTTGAAAACCAAACCCAAACTCTTACCAGCAGAGTGCTTTGATCCAAGAAAGAAAAACGTAATATAAAAGTGAAGTTCATCTACAGAGCATAAGCTAAAGGTCACCCCCCCTTTCCTGCCTCCTTTCTCTCTCCTTGTTCTGCGTGTCACATCTAGAAATTATATAACATTCACGGTATTTTAAGAAGTGTCAGTATGGCACTCTGTTGTGCAATGGCCGACCCTGCTCACACAGATACCTAAATCATAAAAAAATTTAAATAAATCACTTGATAAAAAAAATGTTCCTGAGTTAGGAGTCACAAGAGGCAGTAGAAAAGAATTCCAAACATCACATTTTATTACACGATTATCAAACATGACCTTCATCAAGATGTTTCAAGTACAATCAGCCAGCCAAAATCTTGCTTGAAATAGGCTAGAAAGAACAAAATTGATACCTTTCTCCATCAGAAAAATTTACTGTGTCTTCTACATTACTGGTGGTAGAATCATTTGCACGTGCTACTGCTTGTGGAATCGAAGCTTTTAACTGTGCGATTTCTGCTTTGAGTTCTTCGCATTGGCAGGCAATTTGATTTTTTTCTACTTCCAGTAGTTCAATCTGTCAAGTAAAAATAATTTTATATATTAAATCAAATTGCCCTGGATTAAAATAAAGACATCTTATACCAATTTAAGTAATTAACTTTGCTGACAGTTTTTAATTAACTTTTCAGTGAGATTTTAAGATATGACCGCCCAGACAAACTGCTTTAAATTAGCTAGTTATCAGCTGAACCACTGAATGTGTGCTCCCTCTCAGGCTGCTCAATCTCTCCTCTTGTAGTCAGAGCCACTCAGAGCTTTGCAGTGTCTCTCAAGTTTGCTTCTATCTACGGAAGCTAAAAGCCAGAAGCTCCTATGCTAATTTAGTCTTTCTTCCCCCTTTCAGGTGGCTTGATTAGTTAGTGGACTGAACTCTACCATACCCTGTGTACTAGAACTGCTATGAAACACCCATTAAAAATAAAAAGAATTTGTTAATTTGAAGGATATCACTGTTTGAACAAACATACCTCACTTTTATAACTGTCTCTCTCAATGCTGCACTTGTCCAGTTGCCTGAAAACATCGTCCAGTTGCACAGCAATTTCATCTACCTCACTCTTACTTTCACCGTCAGCACACTTGCTGCATTCAGTTTTTAAGTTCTGCAGGGTACTGCACTGTTCCTTTAGCTTCGCTATTTCTTCTAAGGCCTGTTCATAGAGAACGGTCACTTCCGCCAAGCTTTTTTCAGGAACGTTTTCTTCTACAAATGAAGAAACTGTCTCAGTCGACTGATGGCACATTTCTTTTTTTACATACTTGTTATTCATTTCTAAAATCCTCTGTTCCAGTGTTTCTACTTGTTTGGTTAATACTTCACACTTGTTTTGGTACATTTCTTTTTCTTTGTGTAGTAACTGCAGCTGACTTTTCAGTTCATTCCCAAGATCTACAGTTGTCTCTGAAACACCATCAACACTGTGCTGTTTAGTTTCCATCTCTGCCCCGGGAACTTGAATAGCGGTGTCATCTTCCACCTCTTCCTTTTTAACAACTATATTTGGGTGCTCTGTCTGTGTTGCTGAGGTCAACTGTTCACTTTTTGGCTCTGAAGTAGCTGCACTGCAGGCTGCTCCAACATCACTGTTGTTCTGCTTCTCCTCTTGATCCAAATTAATACATTCAGTTTTTACTACAGGAACATCAGAATCTGCTGAAGGCTTTGGAGTACTGCTCTCCTCTAAAATAATGACATCTTCATCATCATCATCATCGTCATCGTCGTGGTGGTTGTTGAAGGTTTTGTCATTTAATCGAGGTGTCTTTAAAGACACAGGTGTCACACAATTAGGTGTCTTCCGCTTAAGACTGAGAAGCAAAATATTAAACTCATGATTGTGTTGCTCAAATACTGCAAAGTCATTTGTTTCAAACTACGTTTGGTGTTTCTATAAGCACTATTAAAAACCACCACTCAGCAACCAGAAAAGGACTGTCTCCCTGTGTAGTATTTTCAGACCTGCAGCCAGAGTAAATACCTTCCTGTAAAAACAAGTGGCTGACATCCACACACCAGATTTACTGCCTTCACACGTTATTTTGAAACGGGCTCAGTATTTGCAGGAACAACCCCCAGCACCTGCTCCTTAACCAACGGAGGTTAAGGAAGACACACTGCAGAGTGTGGTTAACTCAACAGAGTCTTTTCCTAAACAGACTGAGCAATTTTCCTTGCCAGTGCACAGTATGTTTTGCTGCATTCACTTTTGTAATTCATAAGGTTTCTAGATACTTTTAATCAACCTGCTGCTTCCTGTTCCCCCAGAAGTGACACATTAATTTTGGCAGCTATCACCTGAAAAATTGAACTACACCCAACACCATCATTTTCAGTAACAACTTACTGATTTTTAGAAGTAAATAGCAATCTGTTTTGTAGAGGTTCACTAACCTATCGGAATCAGCATGTGGTGATCTATTTAAAATAAGCAGAGGTCTTTTGACAGAAGCATTTGATGTTTCTGGGATAGGTGATCTTGGAACAGCTTCCTTTCCACTGATAGCTGAGAAGGTTTTGAAGTCTTTACTTGAAGAAACAGGTGTTTTTGAAAACATGTCATTGATCTGTAAGATAATATTAGTTAAGAATGAAAAGAAAGAGACATCAGTAGATTCTTCAGAACAGGTTTAAGCAGCTCTCCTAACTACTTGCCAGCACCTGAAATCCTTACCAACATTTCTTATCTATATTACAAGGGCCTTCTTGAGCCCGGGCTTAGTATTTTTCACTAAGAAGGGCTAACAAGACTCCATGCTACAAACTCCAGTTTTCCTAATGATCATGCCACCCCTCCCCGCAAATTCTGCTGATGTGCGTTAAGTATTTCCTTCATGTTGGTTTAAGACGTACAACGCACCAGAAAGCTGCAAATCCCGTATCGTAATTACAAGCTTCTGGCAGATTTCTCAGAGGACTCTGAATGCTGTACACCAGCTGCACATTCCTCTCCACGCACACAACGATCGTGCTCAGAAAGCAGCTGAAAAGTCTGATCTTACGAGTCTTTCTCCAGATACAGCTATTTTAAAGCACTGTGCAGAACCTCAGGCAGGAGTTTTTCCCAAGCTGTCTGAAGTCTGACCATCATACACAAGGTATGGGACAGCCATCTCTGTTCAGGTTGCTTCACTTTGTCAAAAATGAACAATATTTTACTTCTAGAAATCACTTTTGTACTTGGGTAACAGTAATGGCACAGACATTAAATAGAGCGAAGCATGTAGGTTATAACAGCACATGCAAAATCTCTCCTCCAGAAATGGAGTCACCTTACATTAACACTTCACTTCAAAAGCCACTTAAGCTAAATCACATTTGGGAAATTTGATTCTGACTTAACAATCTACACATTTTCATCACTCAACCACGTTGATTTGCATCTGCACTTAATTTGGTGTGTCTCCTTGCAGAAGTACAGCTACTGCAAGTCTGCCCACACCCCTGCCATAAAAACAGGTATGAGCAACTGACATCTTTTCTAGCACTGTTTTGTGAGAGGGCTCTGCCCCTCTCAAACCCACTCTTACGTACTACATAGAAAGCAATGATGTATTTTCCACAATGGTGTATTTTCAGTCATCGAACAGCACAGACAGGGGATTTTTGGTTTACTAATAGTGGGCATAAACTCGTAGAGCCATCAAAACAGAAGAGGATGTTGAATGAGTCAGTTGACCACCGACTAAAGCAAACTAACTCAAAGCCTGGCCTATTTGATCAAACTGCATAGTACTGTTGCCAGCAAGAACAATTCCGCTACCAAAATCAGTTTCCCTGTCGACTTTAAGAGTTACCTGGTAGCTGTACTCTAGTCGCTTCTTCAGTTTTTCCCTGTCTCTGCACAGCAGCAAGGGAAAAAAGAATTAAGAGCTTAGATTAAAAATGTTAATTCATTATAAAACCAAACACAATGCTCCTTATCTCAGCTACACACAATAAAGTTTTAGTGAACATATTCTGGTTTATTGAATGAAAATGTTGTATGTGAAGTTAGAAGCTAATGTAGCTTAAAGTTAGCTTAACTTCAAAAAAGTTCTGTCTCAGATTAAGATCTAGTTTTAAAAAATGGAACCTCTGGCTTCTGGTATGTGACCAGCATTAGTTAAAATTACCCAAGTCAGCTTTTCTCCCCATATACCTTAGCTAAAAATCCTCTTATTCTTAAACGTACTGAGCTGCTTCAACGTGGATCTTGCAAACAACAGCCGCTAAGAGCCCTAGGAGCTTGCTTCTCTAAAATCTCTAACTGTTCTCATACTGCTCACTACTATGACACAATGCCCCTCTGAGAGCTGTACTTGAACATCAATTGCTGCATTGCTCTCCTTAGTAGTTATTTATTAAAGGACGGCCCCCTTCATGATGACTTTCCTAATTTTGATCCAGGACAGCAAACAGGTATTAAATCAGAGAGAGAAATTGGAATGTAATGCCAACATACTAATAACAGAGAAAAGGACAGTGCTATTCATTTCACTACTATGATCAAGTCTTGCTTTCAGGGCACTATTTTCTTACTGGATGTATTCCCAGAAGCGTTGCAATTATACCATTGGTGAGAGAAAGTGGCATTTAGCTTTCGCATTCCTTTTCTAGTGTTGAGACACTTGTAAGAAAGCCTCCAGTACTCACTTCTTCTTGTAAGTTTTTTCATATGTAGGATGTATTAAGTCATCATCTTCTGGTTCTTCTGGCACATTACAATTCCTGAGTTAAGGAGAAAAATAAGGCAGAAAGAGCTTAACCTCCACGCTTATAACAGGTGATAGAACAAGAACTAAAAGCAGTGTTTAGATATTCATCAAAAGCTAATTTTACCGGAATTGTGGGTCAGGGTTCAGTAAGCAGTACCACTTTTCTGGCAAATGCTCTATTCCATCTGGCAGCTTCCGCCACTTCAGACATGCATCACACTGTACCCATGTCTGATCAGGCTGTTTTCTGTAACAGGAAACATACCAGAACTTTTACATGAAAAGTTCATTTTCATAGCTGAGTGTACACCAGAAGATTTTGACATATTGTTACTACCGTTTATAAGAAGTGATACTCACTGTATCTCCTCAACTGGCAAAGCTAGTGGACATTCTTCGTTTTTCTTCCTCTTCATTTCATTCCAGTAATCATTAAGCTTTTCTCCTAATGCTGCTATTGTAAGCCTAGAAAGAAAGGTTTTTAAAAGACCACCTTAAATAATCAAATCCATGCACAGAAAGAACGTTTAGAAATTACAGGGAAAGCATAAATGTAAAAACTACTTTAATATTTCTATTTGCACAACAGTAAGTTTTTTGCTTTTAGAAAGCCCTAAAATTGTAGTCACGTTCATCGGCCGATTCCTAGTAATATGAATTGAATGCGACAGTGACCGAAATCAAGAGCGCTCAGTTCAGAAGCACTGCAAATGCACGCTGCAAACCCTGAAGCTACCTCACCAGTTCAACTTCAGTCATAGAAGGAACAAGTACGAAACCACCTCTGCCAAGCTAGTACCTAGCTGTGCATTTGGCTGACGTTTCCGTACATCCATTAACTGCAGGTTCACGACTACTCTAAGCCGATGTACAACAATACTACGCGGAGATTGCCAATGTACGATCACTTCAATGCAATATAAAGTCAACCTGCAAGGAGCAGGCCAGTCTTCCCCTACATTTTTAGCTGGATTAGTTTCCTGATCAGGGCTCTCGTCATGCGGTTCAATGACTGCGAGGGCTGGCACACAGGAGGGCGTGGTGCAGAACAACAACAAGTCCCACAGGCGAGGTAAGACTGCCTCTTGTCAGCATGGTAACCGGAGCCTGAAAGTCAGTCCCTCCCTGTCCATCTTATTCCAACACCTACACCACCCCGTGCCTTGAACTAACACAAATGTTTGTGCAGTGAACTAGCCTGACCTAGAGAGTTTTGATCTAGAACACCTTTGAACCCAAGTCATGAACTTCAGTGCCAAAAAAAGGAAGTGAGCTGCAGTGCATGGCAGGGATCACATCTCTCTTCTGGAGAGGGAAGGGCAGGCCAGCTTACACTGATCTGGCAAATACAGCATCAATTTTAGGTTCCTGTTTTGGGCTGCAAAGTTACCTTTTGAAAACCTGTAGCACTCTTGGCAGAAAAACCTTTATAAAAGATCTCCCAGGTGTATTATCTCTATGCCCACATGACAAGTGTTTTTAAAAACAAACAAGTAAAAAGCATTCAGTGGTCTCTGTGCCAGCCTCTGGAAACATAGTGTAAACCTTGGTCAACACACATAATCATCCTACAGCGTTCCCAATTCTTACCTCAGCCAAGGGAACCATTAGTGCCAGCGCACAGGGAACGGCTCAGGGAACGTCTTGTATTGAAAAGAACTAACACGAGAGCTGTTCTCCAGTTTGACCAACTCCCTGATCTGCTTTACTATGTATTCTCCTTAACGGCTCTGCTAGCACAACACTGGTAGAAAGAGGGGAACTGCTTAAAAGGTGGCAGTATTACTGCTAAGAGCAGCACAAACTGTGGGTACCATTTAAAGATACAGGCGGATTGAACTGTAGTGGCTGTAGCAGCTTATCAGCCTTGCTGCTCCTCTCCCAGAGAGCTGCTGGAATGACCAGATTTATCTCGCTACAACCCCTCGACTGTTGCAACAATTAACAGCTGTGTTTGTTTCAGCAGTCTGGTGTGGTTTCTGGGTTATCCTTACACGCAGAGGTGCATAAAAATCAGCAATTCAGGAAAGGCATTACGTACAGTTAGGGTTGCTAGTGGAAGCTAAACTACAACTGGTTGAAGGCCAAAACATGCAGCTTGAAAAAGGTAATGACTTCTCCTGCCAAAGTTCACCCCACCTATGTTTGCAAGTCAAGCCCCTAATTTCTAAGCCCACGTTGAAAGCAAGCGTTAGGGCACACAAAAGAACAGGCACTCTCCTTCTAAGGGTATATGGTCAAAGGAGCCATAAACAAGAACATATGGAGACAAACCTGACTGACAAGGAAGGCAGCGATAAGAACAGACCTGGTCAGTCACGCTAACTGGCAAGGGCATGCAGAGTGTGAGAATGTTTATTTTTTTAGTTGGGAGGATAAGGAAAGGGAAGGAGACAAACACGGAGAGTCATAAAACATGACCGATTACCATTAATAACAAAGCCAACCAGAAACAAACCTGGTCAGTGACGCTAACTGACAGACTATCAAGAAACTACAAGCAAACTGGGATTTTGCAACTGATAAGGATGCAAACCTAAGGGTTAAGCATGTTTGGAGGGGGTCAGTGGAACTATGCCAACTGGTGATGCAATGTGCACGGCAAAGATGGAGCAGGGAGAAACAAAGACAGCGGTAGACAGAAAAGGCTATAAAAGGAGCTGGTTGCAGGTAAAATGGGACTGGGTCTGTACAGTTTCTGACTGAGCCCTCTGTCTGACCACCACAGTCTCCTCTGCTTTCTTGTATCTTCTTATTAAATATTTTCTTAACTAGCTCTCTGCAGGATCTCATTCTCCATCCTGTGTGCATGAGTATGGCAAAAAATAAGTGCCAGCTACTGGTGAGAGCTGCATGTGAGTGGATTTGGCGCCAGCTCCTGCAGTCAGACTGGGTGTGTGGCGTCAGCTACTGGAGCAAGCGGGGGTCTCAGCTGCCACCCAATGAGGCAAGAATGGTGTGTCCCAAAAAAAAAAACCCAACCAACCAACTCCTGTGGTGGACCAGCACAAGTAACAGGCTCAGCACTGGCAGCTTGAGCAGGACTGTGGGTCACAGCCTATGTGCCTGGTGTTGGCTTTCGTTGGAGGGGACGAACGTGTCTGCATCTTCCCCAGTCCTGGTATGCATGGGGCGTGGATGTGTATTTGCTAGCAAACTCCAAGCTGGACTTGGCATTGAGTAGGAAGCCCTGGGTGTGGGAAGGGGTGTCAGGCAGGCAAGTAAGGGTCATGCTGGTACATCCAGGGGGACTTGTGAGTTTGGAGTGTCTGTGGGACAACTGCGTGAGCACGTACGTTTGCCAGCGAACATCAGACTGCACTAGGCAGCGAAGAGGGGATCTTTGAAACAGGTAAGAGTGCCTGGGATCCAAGTAGGGGTACCAGGAGGACAGAGGGGCCATACCAGTACTCGGGGGATCTGCAAATGTACATGTGCTTGCGATCTGGTGTCATGTGTGTGCCTTCACTAGTAAGCATCTACCTCTGGTAGCTGAAGAGGAGGAAGGGGACTTGGCTGTTTGTGTTTTATATGAGTCCTACATGTTGCACCATGTCTGTGGCAGTCTGTAACTAGCCATGTCAGTGTCCTCTGTGCCTGTGTAGACATGTGCACCGCTTCGCTACTGGCGGAACCTGCAAACAGGAAAAGGGCAGCCGTGCGTCTCAGCCTGGGCAGAAACCCTGGGTCCCTAGGTTGGGCTCCAGTGGCTGGGAATGAGCAGTCTCAGAACAAAGCTGGTGGAGGGGGTGGCTGCACCAAACACCCCTTAACACAAAGCAGCACAGAAAGCAGAAAATAGCCTTGTCACCATGAAAGGAAAGGAAGCAATACAGAAAGGAAAAATTCTCAAGGTTTACATTCAGGAGACTTCCCCTAGGCAATTTTTATACCTCAGCCTAAAAACTGCTTAGGAAACTCATCCCCTTTAGCCCTTCCTCCCCCACATACCCCCTTTCCACAATGCCAGCACAACTGATTCACAGCAGAGCACTGTAAACAGACGAGGGAATTGACCTATCTTAAAATCAGTTATCATCTCTGAAAATTTTAAATCAGACAGGATTCCCAATCTTGTTCACAATGTTACAGGTCATACTAAAAAGTCATACTAAATACTGACTGATAGAATGGATGCAGATAAGTGAAAAGCTTGAGTTAGAAATAAGAACTCAAATGAAGCTATGTCCCAAATCACTGCTACCACCAGGATATCTGACAAAAATGTCAGATATATTTAAAAAAAATACTCTGTAGGTAGCAGAGGATTTCAGGATATTCAAGCCCACTCTTAGGAAAGCAACTGAAAAGGGGGGCTAAAAATGACCAACAAAGTTCTTCCAATAATAATACAAAAAGACAACTAAACAAATCTGCTATGAAAAAAGTTAATAGGATAGATGTATCAGAATTTTAGTCATGTGCCATGTAAACAACTATATCTCTGCAAGTTATTCTGTGCTCATTTTACAATTGTCAAAGGGCAGAACTGCAACCAACTGCTTTTAGGGCACTTGCTTTAACATGATGTCTACAATTGCTCAGGCTTCACTGACTGCACAATGAGTGCAATACAGCCAGTGAAGGTGTAAACTTCTTACACCTACTGTTCAGAACAATCATGCAGTTTAGTGATGGAACGTAAGCTTTTCTTTCTACTTAGAAGAGAAGCAGCCTTTATCATCAAATACTTCACAGTGAACAACACTATTCAATAGAAAATCTACATAAAAATATGTGTTTACCTGTATTCATTTGTGTAGTCAAAATCTTGTTTATTATGAGTTGGTTTTAGGAAGTTGCATTCAATAATCCCAACTACACCAACACCCATGTTATTTGCCTGTAAGAAATTAAGATCTATCAGGAAAAAAACCCATATATTCTATGCCAAGACTGCAAGAGCGTCAGACATAATTATAAGTTATACGTACTAGGTAAAAACAGTTTTCCGGCTTACAACTCCTCTCCAAAAAGGACCCAAGCCTCTTAACACAAACTCTAAACTTAATAAAAAAATCCCTCTGTTCCACCCATCTTTTTGTCTTGAAAGATATGCACAGGCCTGTATTTTGTGTATAAAGCTTAGTTTCAGAAACAAGTATTAAAATAACTGCATACAACTTAATACAGCTGCACAAACTAAAAAAGGTGGATTTATAAGATACATCAATATCCTAGATTCCACCAAAATTCTTTAAAATCAGCACTCAAGTGAAAATTATTTCTGAAGATGTTCAAATATTTTTGAGCTTTTATTTCACAGAACAGTTTGGGTTGGA
>NW_010230038.1:14993-18449 GCF_000690775.1 Eurypyga helias | reverse complement strand
ATTCTATGATTCTATGATTCTGCAAGGGCAATGGAGCAGGGATGACGTGCAGGCAGAGTTCAGGTGCACAGCCCAATTCACACAGCATGGGCTACAAGGATGCATTCCTAGATTATAAAACTACATGGGGATTAACAGGCCACGAGTTTTAGAGCTGGATGCTTTCACATCAAGCACTGGAATCCAAATAGCTCTGATTTCAGAGGAATCAGAATATTGTTCCTTGATGCTGATGGGATTTGGTATTTGGAAAATATAAAAACCAGAATTAATTGCAATTGCCTAAATAGGGCATAGAAAATAAGCTGTGGACACTCAAAGAGGTACTTAGGTCACCTGCTTTAAGACATCTGGAAACAAGATGATTTAATCAGAATGAATCACCCCCAGATTTCTCTACTGGGAGTCAGGCACCTCTGGGTCAGCGAGAGCACAGTGGGTAGAGCTCTCATTTGGAATCATCATCCAACTCTGAGATGCCATGTCTGATCAGAGGAATTCTCACCCATGAGTTTCATGTTCTGTAGGGTGGCAGTAACACAGAAAGATGGTGTTCTTCCAAAGCCAATCTAGTTGTTCATGAAGTGCCCAGTCAGCAGAGCTTTGATGGCAGAACTGGGTGGTCCATGCATCTGCATCTTCATGTCCATTGCATCCCAGGAACAGCGGGCCCTCAAGCACAGGCTGCTGGGCCAGGAAATGATGGTATGTTCTGGTGAAGTTTTGGGGTGCAAGACAAATTTCTAGCCATAGCCTGAACTTCAGTGACTCATTGGTTTTGAGGTCAGAAGAGAATGAATGATGTTATCACTCCTCCTGAGACATAAAGCACCTGGAATGTCACCAAGTCACTTAAGTTCATAACCCCAGTGATGCTGCAGAAAGCTGCCTGGTCTTGTACTCAGGATCTCCAAGTGATGAAGAATCCACCCCATTCGGAAGCTGCACCAATGATTCATTAACCTTGCCTCAGCTTCCAGCAGCTGTTGGTTTAGTCTGCCTACTATCATCATAGATCTACTTTTTCTCTGGCTAATTATAGACTGTAATCAAGTCACTTCTTAGCTAGTTAGTCCCCTTTGTGAACACATACTGCATGTCTAAATTCCCCTTATACCTTCAAACTAGAAAAATTACTCATAGCTGTATTGTGTTTTTTGGAATGATACTGCCCCAGCGGAGGTTGTGTTCCACTGGTGGGTATAGTATTTTTGGATCAGTTAGTGTTTTGATGTAGTCAGATGAAGGGTCTACCTACCAGTGTTGAGACACTGCTGTTATTTATTATTTTAGGAGCTTAACATTCCTGAAAATAAATGATGTAGTAGAAATGCTGCTGTTGCCCCATGGGCATCAACTTTCTCTGGAGGACTTGCTTGGCTTCCTGAGAAGTTCTTCCATCTGGCACAAAACCCTTGACTAGAGACATATGGCAAACACAGAGGACAATCAATTTAATTTGTAGCTGCATCCAAGACCAAAATGTCACTTCCTTCTGGGATATTTGTGGTGGTTTGACACTTCTGTTGTCTCTTCCATTAAGCAACGGACATGGTGAGTGACAGACTGGTAAGTACTTTAGGGTCCTAGCTGGGATCACGCTCCAACCAACTGGATGCTATATATGCACATGGAGAATGCAAATCTGTGCACCTAATTAGTTTATAAGCTGAATGTACAAGGGAAAGATGTTTACAGAGAGAAAACCCAACTTGTTTAATGTTATGTAGTGACTGAAATTTATAACTTGCATCACCATGGTGTCCAGATATTGAAAAAGACATCTAGTCCCTTTATCTTCTCAGAGAAGGGTTTTGAAACCAACAAACTTCCATGGACCAGCTCCATGCTGCCTGAACAGTGGTTTCACATTTGCTTTTGTGCATTTAATGGCTATAATTTTCTCTTAATCAGCAACAAGGAGATTGAAACACTGTCTTAAGTCTGCAAAAGTCGTTGGTAACTACCTTCTACTGGGCTTGCCTTGGTTTTCTAGGCGTAAGATACCTAGCTGTTTGTCCAGAGATGGCACTAGGGCCTGCAAAAATAATTCCTGGTAAATCCCTCTGCCTAACATATCTTATGGCAAGAGAGGCAGCATGGGCCACGGTGAGGAGATAGCCTGTAAGAGCAGCAGTGTGTGGAACACAAATGAGCTAATAGCTTAAAAAGACTTAGAGAAAGTAAGAAAAATAAAAGTGTAATTAAATGAGACCACAGCTACAAAGATTTGTTTCAAACTTCAGATGTAAAGACAAATCACTCAGAAAGCGGTCACCAAAGAGGCTGTGTTCCTGATTAACATCTGAGCAATAGAGTGGGCAGTGTGAATTCCCAGGTATCAATCTTGTGCTGAGAACAGGTCCATTGTCAAGGCTCTAGCATGTCCTAGGTCTCTTCTTCCAGAACCGTGAACTCTAGAAAGACATTAGGGAGAAAAGGAGACCTCTGCAGTGTAGTCAAAAGGTTCAAAAATGAAAAAATCAAATTCAGTGGGGATCCAGTTCCTTAACATACTCAGAGGCAAAGATGCAGGCAGATGTTGGCAGGCCAGAGGTGTCTGGCAGGGCAGGTAACAGTCTGAGAGGATCAGAAAGCTAAGCAGTTCATTGCCATGATGAAAGCAAGGTCTGAGACTACAGAGTTAGGAAAACTTTTTCCATAGAATACTGTTTTTCTCTACACTGCCAGGAAACAAAGTAAGACTTTCTTCCTCCCAAAGAGCAGTTGTCCTTCCCAACTCCATTTCCCATGCAGGGTGATGGGTTCTTTGATTAAAGGACCAAGGTCAGTTCATACCTGACAGATATGGTGGCCTTCTATGATGGGGTCACAGCCTTGGTGCAGGGTGTACAGGCAACTGATGTCATCTACCTGGACTTCTGCAAAACCTTCGATACTGTCCCACATGACATCCTTGTCTCTAAACTGGAGAGACATGGATTTGATGGATGGATCACTTGGTGGATAAGGAGCTGGCTGGATGGTCACACTCAGAGAATGGTGGTCAACAGCTTGATGTCTGAGTGGAGAGCAGTGACGAGCAGTGTTCCTCAGGGGTTGGGGTTGGGACCGGTGCTGTTTAACATCTTTGTCAGTGACATGGATGATGGGATCGAATGCACCCTCAGCAAGCTTGCCAATGACACCAAGCTGTGTGGTGTGGTGACACACTGGAGGGAAATGATGGCATCCAGAGGGACCTTGACAGGCTGGAGAGGTGGGCCTGTGCCAACCACTTGAAGTTCAACCAGCCAGGTGTAAGGTCCTGCACATGAGCTGGGGCAAACACAAGCACAAGTACAGGTTGGGCGGAGAATGGATAGAGAGCAGCCCTGAGGAGAAGGACTTGGGGGTGCTGGGGGATGAAAAGCTGGACATGGGCCAGCAGTGTGTGCTGGCAGCTCAGAAAGCCAACCGTATCCTGGGCTGGATCCAGAGAAGTGTGGCCAGCAG
>NW_010230038.1:2772-14389 GCF_000690775.1 Eurypyga helias | reverse complement strand
CTGGTCTACTAGAAGGTGTCCCTGCCCGTGGCAGGGGGGTTGGAACTAGATGGTCCTTAAATCCCTTCCAACTCAAACCATTCTATGATTCTTTGAAAACACTTAAGTCCTGTCCCATGGCTAAGTGGAAATTCCTTGCTAGAGCTGGTCCAGGGATTCCTTGCTATCGTCCTTCCTGGTGATTTACCTGTTGGGTCAAGCCTGACTCAATTGCATGTATGTGGCTTCATTATCACTCTATGGGTCTGGTACCAGCTCACACACAAAGCTCTTCTCTGAGGGGTCAACCAGGGTCAGCAGGACTGAGGAGCCATGCTTGTCGTGCCATGGGAGCCTGAGGCAACGAAAAGCATTTGATATTTCTCAGCTCTCCTTATTTTTTTCCAGAAGTTCTTCTACCACTGCTCAAGATATCACCACGTATCTTAAAACACAAACACAATAATTCCAGACCTCTGTAGTACTCAAACACCAAAAATCCAGCATCTTGTCTCTGAAGCTGGTGCAAAGAGCACCAATAACACTATTTTGTGGTTAGCCAGCACAGCAGGGAATGGAAGCACATCATGTGGTCTCTTACAGGTGCTAACATTAGGACCAAAATACTTCAGCAAGTTTTGGCAATTAAAGAAACTGTCATGCCAATCCATTACTCTGCTTGAAGCCAGTGGAGTCCATGATCTCAAAGTTGTGTCTGCAGCCTGCAGCCTCCTAACTGGAATCGACATGGAGTTGCATAATTTGGTTGCCAAAACCAACCTGGATATTAATTCATTGTAGCAGTAAGCTGCAATGTCTAAGCTGTCACCAGGTCCCCTCTTCCATGCCAGCTCAGCCCAAGGTATGTTATAAATGCCGATGGGGTCCATCACACTGGCAATTCCAGCCTGAGGGGGTGCATCCAGCCTGCTGGCTGTGGATGGGATGATTTGTCCCCTCTGAAGTACAGATATTATGAGCTAATGAGAAATGACATGTCTCCAAGCTCTGCATCCACAGGTGGTCAGGGAAACTGACCTGGTCACACTTGACCCCATGCAAGCTTGGTTGGTCATGGTTAATGTGGATGCAGCCTTCCCTGAGGGAAGCTGGCCCTGGTAAATGCTGCCTTTGCCTCGGGAGCAATGGAGGTGGGATGGTGTCCTAGAAAACTCGAGTTGCATGTCTGTGAGGCCCTGGGATTCTTCTGAGTTCTAAGGAAACGGTAGAAAATTTCTCACACAGACATAGAAAAATGAGCTAAACACAGAGAAACCACAAATCATCTCTTTTCCCAGGAGAGGGAGATCTCATTCCAGGAGGATGTCTGGAGTGGTCCTTTATCCCACATCAGTTTATTATCCTTCCCATGGGAACTAGAATAATAGAGTTTCACCCTCTGAATGTTTAGTGTTTTTAATCTTCTAGAGTTACTGATTTTGTTCTTTTCTGCTCTTTTTGGTGTGCATTTTGGTCTTTAAGCTCTGGGACACAGCTTGATGTTCTTTGGCAGCATGACTTACAGCAAAGCAACTCATTTTAGGTGAATGGTGAGAAATATTTTTGGGGAAGCTTATATTATTTTATTCTTTATGTATAATTGAATCTGGAAAATACACTGAATCTGACAAAAATCTGAATTCTGAAAGCATATTTTAGTTTTAAAAACCTGTTAAAAATTATGTCCAAGATTTATTTATTTTTTAAATACACATTTTGGGAAAAAAACCCACTTTATTAAACTTTGCATTTTGAGGTAATAGAGTCAATCCTGGCCTTTTACAGTAAGCATTTTTGTCTAACTGGAAGGTTTTTCATTTAAACTGTGTTCTGAAGGACAAATTCAAGTGAGCTCATGGGCTTCTTGTGTTGGTAGGAAAACAGCAATTCCCTTGTGGCTTGGGGACTCCTTGACTGCATCTGTAACAGCACTTGACTCATGTATTTCAAGAGGCTGGATCTCACACTTGTGCTGATGTGCTGTTTGTTCCTTCTCTTCTGATGCACACCCCTTGGGAGTCCACAGTCTCCTCGTTCTATATGGCATGTTTTATTTTCTGGTTTTGGAGGCTGTAAACGTGGGACTCTACAGTGACCTAACCTGGTTCTCTGGTGTGCTGGAACCCTTCATCTGCTGAAGTTCGTGCAACCCCTGACAATATTGGACACTCACCTAATTCTCCATTAGTAAATGGAAGTGGTTACTAGAAGTTAGCAAAGTTTCTTGTAGTGTGTTAGTTTTTGTAATAATCTGGAATAGAGGCCTTGCAGCATGATTCTGTTGCACGAAGTTCTCAAAGCCAATTCTGTGGTGAGGCTGGGCTTTTAACTCCTGATCTGCAAAATGTCACTTTGCCAATGATGAATCTTCTGGACATTATCTTTTTGGGTTTTAACCATAAGGGAGAAAAGAGTATTTGGCATATTCATGTTATTTGGTTGAGTTTCCTTCCATTACCTGGACACCTGTAGTCCACCTGTCTGAAAGACTGTATTATAAGCAAACACAAATATTCAGCTGTAAGGAGAGCTCTTCTCACCATGTGCAGAGTGCTGTACCATGCCCTGGAGCACTCCTGGATATACATGTGCATCTCAGGTACAAGAAAAAACAATTTTCTCCAGCACCAATCTGCATTCCCACAGCTCATGGTGCTACTCACTGCAGGACTTGGCCCCTTATGGCTGCTGCTGAGATATAGATGAGACCTGAACTCCTCAGGGGTGAAAAAGCAAATCTGTGGTGTGTTGGTTTTAATTGGGATAGAGTTAATTTTCCTCACAGTAGCACATATGACGCTATGTTTTGGTTGTGCTAAGAATATTGATAACATTGTTTTTAGTTGCTGCTAAGGAATATTTATATCAAGCCAAGGACTTTTTCAGTTTTTCAGTTCCAGTGTTCCCAGCTTCTGCTCTACAAGAGGCTGGGAGGGGACACAGCCTAGACAACTGACCCAAACTGACCAAAGGGACATTTCATGCCATAAAACATCATGTTCAGTATATAAGTTGGGGGGAGTGGGCTGGGCATCTCTCTCTTTCTCTCTCTGGGTCTGACCCTTGAGGGCCTGTCTCTGCTGGCTCGCTGGCTCTCAGAGCTCTCTGGCTCTGGCTGTCACTCCTCAGGGACTGGCTGGCAGTCAGTTGGTGGGTGGTGAGTAGTTTTATAATTTGTTTTATTTTCCATTATTTTTCATTACATATTATTATTAATAGTAGCAGTGGTATTGTTTTAATTACATATTAATAGTAGTATTATTAGTAGCGTTAGTAATATTGGTATTGTTATCATCAGTGGTATCATTATTTTATTTAATTTATTTTCAAATATTAAATTGTTCTCACCTCAGTCCAAGAGTTTTCTTGTCTTTTCCTCCAATTCTTCTTCCCATCCCACTGGGGGAGGTGAGTGAGCGGCTGTGTGGTGCTTTGTTGCTAGCTGAGGTGAAACCATGACATGGGCTCAGCTCTTGACTGGGATAAAAGAAATCATGCCATTCAATTCCAGCTCACAAGCACAAGCCATTGTCTGAGCAAGGTCTGGAGACGAGGTGAGCAATCAGCTCCTGCAGGGAAGTGGAGTGTGGAGGCTGCAGTTTGGGACATATTGGTTTAATGAATGAAGAAGCAATTGCTTTATGACAGGAAAGGACCTATGTTGCCTGTTCTACACTCTTCCAATTTTTTCTTGGGCTGTTCAAGAGCATGTCCCAGACATCAGCATGGGGTGTGCTAGGAGCTACTCAGTGAGTGACCAAGTGACCCTGCTATGATGCTTAGTTGCCCTCAGCAGAGTGAAAATAATAAGCAAAGGTGATTTTATTTTTTTTATCTGCCCCTGGGGCTGCTTGAGCCCAGACTGGCCCATGGCACAATCTGAAAGGTGTCTGCAGTCACTGTAGTAGCCCACTTTCCACCTCTGTGGTCTTTCACCTTTATTTTAAACCAACGTGCCTCCAGGCATGCAGAGTTGAAATGACAGAGGTTTTTCCCCTTGCAGCACCTTCAACCAACACCCTGAATGTCTCAGAGTAGCATCCCGTGAGCTAGCAAGACAGGAGTCCCAGTGGCAGAAGGGTGATCACTTCCTCCGGCCTGCACTTCCCTGGCTCCTCTATCCTACCAGACAAGCTGTCTGGGGAGGGTGACAGTGTCCAGGAGCACTGGAGCTCTCACTTGCCTGTGGCACCTGCCAGAAGAATTAATATCAGAGTCACTGACAGCTGCCTTGGAGGAGTCACCTCCACGCACCCTGCCAGGATCAGTGTGACTTCAGACAAAGAGTCTGTTTGGGTAATTTGTTGATGCCAAATGCATTCATTATCCATCTCTCAGCATCAGATAAGCATCTGGAAGAATTGGTCGGCAGCCATGGGGATAGTGCTTTCTGGCAATGTCTGAGGAGGGCAGAGAAAGCCCAAGGGAACTGCTGCACAATGAGAAGAGGAGACAATTCGAGTGCAAGGCCAAAATTGCCAAGGACCATTCTATTCAAATCCCACAGTAACAGACCCTTCCGTCCCTCTTGCTTGCCAGCAGGGGACCCAACAGATAAGGTATCCTGCTTTGTGGGGTGTTCCCTGTTCCAAGGGGAAGAAACACACTGTGGTCTCCCCCCCCACCTCCCTGCACAGAACCACTGCAAGAAAAGCACCTTTGGAGCGAGAAAGGGGCAGACCAGAGCAGCGTCTGTTCCCAACCTGCACCTTTCTATTACAGTTTTCAGCCCTGGGACTCACAGGTAACTATACCCAGCAGCCTGCAGCCATGGCAGACTGTCTGGGTTACAGACAGTTCTGTGAGTTATGTAGCCAACAAAGGCAGAAAAATATAAGGATTCTCTCCAAAACCTGAGTACTCATTGCATATCATTAGGAAGGAGGGCGTTCAAGCATCTCATGAATGCTCAGGATCAGCAGCTGTTCTTTGAAGCCTACCCGTATTCTGCATGAATGGTTGCCCTGTGGTTGAGCATCTGGAGTCCAGGACTCCCACCTCCACTCTGTCCACATCTCTTTGTCTTCTCTGTCAAAGGGGATGGCATTTCCTTTGTCTGTCTAGTCATTTGGGTGTGGACTGGAAGCAATTGCGATTCTTCAGAGAAGAAACTGTTGCTGTTGAAAAGTCTTTGCTTGTCAAAAAAGGGTTTCTTAGATCGAGGATGGTGTCTCTGGTAGGGTGTGGAGGGGATTAGTCAACTCAAAATAACCCAGAGGTTAGGGCATTAGCAAAGACTGAGGCACATCAGATTCAAGTCACAGCTGAGCTGCATTCAAAGCAGGAACTGGAATTTGATCCCCCACATGCCTATTGAACATCCTAACCACAGGGCTATTCTGGGAAGGACCTGAATTTGTGAAGAAAGCATTTCCAGAGATCTCAGTTATTCTAACTATATATTAAAAACCAACCCTCAATTGTTTCAAGGCTGCTTCTTCTGCCTAAATAAAACTCTCGCTTTCTGTACCTGACATGGAATCACAGAACAGAATCATAGAATCTTTTAGGTTGCAGGAGACCTTTAAGATTACCAAGTCCAACTGTTAACCCAACACTGCCAATTCCATCACTATACCATGTCTCGTATGGATGCATCTTTGTTGTATGTATACAGAGATCCATCCAGGCACAAAGGCATCCCTTCAGCAATGTCCCAGTGCCAAAGACAAAATACGTATATGATGTGTAGGCCAGATTAGGTGCCCTCTCCAGGTAGAAGGCTGGCCTGGATGCTCTCTGGCTTAAGTACCAAAGACCTGTCCAATTCTGACAGTGAAAGAGTGCAGGAGCTGAACTGGCAATAAGATGCTCTTCCTGGAAAGTGGAATTTAGGCTGATGCTCAGTTCTTTACGGAAAAAATTCCCAGTTTCACATGGAAAATGTGACTTGTCTGAAGGAGAATGTTCAAGAGTTTTTCTGGTCCCCCCTGCACTTGCCATCTTTGATAGTGTTTTGTATTGTAATTACACTCTATTATTTTCCCATGCTACCCACTATGATTCCTATCTCTGGGATTCACCCATTCATCCACTGTACTGGATATATCCTGCTTCTCGGACACTTGGATAGCTGCCCTACATTTAACAAGAATTGCAGCCTCAGTGTAGACAGCTATATCTGTAGGTGAGCACTGGCAAAGCTTTGTCAAGCTAAAGCTGTTGCCAGCTTTTATCAGCTGGATAAATAGCCCAAGGCCTGCAAATTTCCTGGGCAAGCTGGACCACGTGAGGCTACCGAGAGTGTCTAATTTTTGCATCCATCTTTTTTAAGGGATCACTTATTAGCTGACAATTTTTTATTGTTCAACACTGACCTGGCTGTCCCCTCTGAACCATTCTCACAAGGAAGAAGGCACCTTCTGACAGATCTGATAATTTAAAATCATGATGTCTCTGGGATAGCACTGACAGTATTTATAAACCGTTCAGGAATTGCACCATTAGTCTCCTGAAATCTTTAAATTGGGGTTCTCATACCCACTGAATAACAGTGCATCGCTAATAGGACATGGGGCAATGGGTTTAAATTGTAAGAGCATAGATTTAGATTAGATACAACGATGAAGTTCTTCCTGGAGAGGGTGGGGAGGCACTGGGACAGGTTGCCTGGAGAAGCTGTGGATGCCCCATCCCTGGGAGTGTCCAAGGCCAGGCTGGCTGAGGCTCGGAGCAACCTGGTCTAGTGGAAGGTGTCCCTGCCCATGGCAGGGGATTTGGCAGTGGATGATCTTTAAGGTAGCTTCCAACCTAAACCATTCCATGATTAACTCAGTCACTGTGCCCAAACCACACCTTCAGCAAAAACCTGAGTGAACAGATAAGCTTGTAATGTGTCCTTAAAGCCTGCACATTCCTGTCTGAATTTCATGTCTGCTCTATCATCTGATGGAGGAAGTGAATTCCACAGTTGCTGCCCTTGCCGAAACTGCTCTGCTCCAACCACCCACGACTACAGCCAGGGTTTTCAGACATGAGGGGCCTGAGATGCCTTATTTCTGGGAAATGCAGTTCATCTGCCTGTGGGAAACTTGTTTTGTCTGAAAAAATCTCAGCTTAGGCAACCAAAAATGGACCTTCCATTTTTGTATTTCTTATACATGCATGTAATTCTTAGCTAAACCCTGGGTGTTGCTATCCAGCATTTTCTAAGATCCTATCAGCTGATGAGGTGGTGCGTAAGCAGGGTCTCCAAAATAACTCAGCTCATATCACAAAGGAAGTTTAGTGTGAATTCCTATGAGGCAATGTACTTCTGATGCAAAACATCTTCCAGCCTTGTACAGAATATAAATCCCCATGTGCCCTTTAACTACTGACAAATACAGTGCAGCAGACATACTTGGTATTCACTCATAGTGAAATTTCCTTAGTGAGAACAACATTCTCTGGGACTGTAAAAGGAATCACTCGACTGATGTTAATAAACTGACAGATTAGAAATTGGAGGAAATAAGAGGCTGAGGTACTGCTGCTGAAACTGCTCACAAGGCTCTGCACATTGTGTCAATCTAGTCAGTTAACTGGAAGGAAGAATCCAATTTATTCTGAGGCCCAACATGATGAATAAGTCATTTCCCTGGATGGGAGCAAGAAGAACTCGAAACACATTGGACAATTCAAAGAGAGCTTTTTGGCATTGAGTAATAAGTGTGGAGAAAAAAAGAAAAAGAAAAAGGTTCAGTTTTGAGAGTGATTTTCTCTTCTCTGTTGTGGAATTTCATTTTATCTTTACACTTAGAAGCCTGTAATCCCCCCCCAATCAAGGAAGGTATCTGTGCTAAAAGGAAATTGGACTGA
Source organism: Eurypyga helias (assembly GCF_000690775.1). Classification (NCBI taxonomy): domain Eukaryota; kingdom Metazoa; phylum Chordata; class Aves; order Eurypygiformes; family Eurypygidae; genus Eurypyga; species Eurypyga helias. The sequence continues at coordinate 6,610 of NW_010230038.1, read as the reverse complement.
ATTATTTTATTCAGTGTGGGGCTTCTGCTCTTTGCATCAAGAGGCACTTATGACACTATTTTGTGGATAGTGTCTGCCAACATGCACACGGGTAGTTCCACTTTAGAGAATTTCCTTTGTGAATCCTCAGAGGCTGGCCAATTGCTTGATAATCCCCCCCAATCAAGGAAGGTATCTGTGCTAAAAGGAAATTGGACTGAATTATTTTATTCAGTGTGGGGCTTCTGCTCTTTGCATCAAGAGGCACTTATGACACTATTTTGTGGATAGTGTCTGCCAACATGCACACGGGTAGTTCCACTTTAGAGAATTTCCTTTGTGAATCCTCAGAGGCTGGCCAATTGCTTGATAATCTTTTAGTTGTAGTTAATCTTTTTAATTTTTTAATCTGCTTTAGGTCTTTTCCAACCTAGTGATTCTATGATTCTATGATTCTATGATAAAATATACTCAAAGGAAGTAGCTTTTAATCCCTAGTTCTTGTTCCCATCAAATAAGTGGAAGAAAAAATATGACTTCTGGCTTTAAATACCACTGCTTTATATCTGCAGGTAAGATGGTTGATACAAGGGGACTGCAGATGAGAATGACATATGATCTTGCATTTCAGGGCTATGAGAAATGGTGAGCTGTTCAAAGAGACCCATGTCGAACAACAGGTGCTGGCCCAGAGTATGAATAAAGACTTCACCAACCCCTGACATGGGGTTTGTCACCCGTCATGTTGCCCTGAGGGGACTGACAGTCTCTATATGCCCTCTTCATCTTGGCTTGATTCCTGCAGACAAAGGGAAGTGGGCTGTCCCATATGTCTGAACACCGTTAAACATTAGGAAGTTTAGTCCTAGGTCCAGAGGGATCATATGCCAAAGGGACAGGGCAGTAGTCATTGGGATCACTGTAGAGGTCAGTTTATTCAAGAGGTTAGCAGTGAAGAAAGCCCAGTCACTCCTAGGCCCAGAGCTTGGGAGCAGAGGTAGATCTGCTGAAAGAATGACTTACTGAAGAAAGGAATACTACTAGCGCAGATCCATTAGAGAAAAAATGTCAGGAAGGAACATGGGGATTCCCTTGAATTGGGCTAAAGCTAATCCTGCTAGTCTATTCATAGCACAGAGAAATCCTGCAGCGCATGATCTTCTTTTACATGATGTGACTGCGTTGGCAGAGCACTGTAACTGGTTAGTCCTTTTTTCACCAGGCCAGTTATGCAGAGTTGCACTGTGCTAGCCCAGCAGAGCCAGCTGCACATGCACAACACACTCCAGAGATTATATGAATTACCTGATCATTTTCATGTCACAGAAATTATGCAGACTAGCAGTTTAATGCTATTACTGTTGCTTCTGTTTCTCATCATGCCTGAAAGTATCACAGCAACCAGAAAGGCAGTGAGGGTCAGAGCATGCATGAACAAGGACACAGCCTGTTTGTTAAAACTGAGAAAGCTTCCTCTACGTGGGGAAGGAAGGCGAGTTCCAATTTCAGCTCATCTCCAGCTTTAGCCAGTTTCACATACATGGAAAGGAATCACTGTGAAATACCTATGGCCAAACCTACGCTGCCTGTGCACGTTTCCTGATGTACAGCCTTCCTACTGCTCCTGCACACCTTGAAGTTTGAGCTTGCTTGCGAATGAACACCCAGCTCTGTGCACCAGCACGGAGTCCTGGCAACCTCAGGGATGCCCAGACATGTTCACTCACGCACACTCAAGGGAGTTTCCATCAGGTCCATGCAATACCTAAAACTGCACTTTCTCCAAAATGACTGGGCCAGGTTTCTGTGTGCAAAACAAGCTTTAGCTCCAGTCTCACTGGTGCTCCTCATTCGTGGTCATACAAATGGGAGGAAGAGCTGGTTTTATATGCGTAGTCTATTCTCTTCTCCATTTTATTGTCCTTCAGATACACCAGTATTCAATTTATTGATGTATTATATAATGTAACCTTAGCTTCAGGCATTATCTGTCCTCATTCTATTTTTAACAGCCAACCTGATCTTTATATGTTATTTCCTCAACTAAAGGCTCAGGCCTCTTTACTGTCATATTTGTAAGCATTTTGCAATCTGCACTTGAAAGATAAAGCCATTAACCTAAGTCCTGATCATTTCATGATTAACAGTGAAGAATTATGGGCAATGCATCATAGTCCGCCTCATGTTATAGATATGGGAATGTTTTTCCCAGACTAGAGTTAAACACTTACATTCAGCACATCAGCGCTGATGGCACCTCTCAGCAATACCAAGGGATACAATATAGGCATGAATATTTTTTATGCGTTACTTCTAGCAATCATTTTGGATGATTCATGCTTTTCTGCCCAAATGTAGTACGCTACAGGCACTTGCTACACAAAGCAGATTAGAGACTCCAAAGCAATGACTTAACGCTGGAGGTGTCATGTAACTGGTTGCAAAATATCATTAGTTTTTAAAATAATGGATGATAAAGTACTAATACAAAAGAGATTGTTATCAAGAATATGTAACACAGCCCTGGTTGGCCATCAGATTGATAAAGCAGAATTAATCATCTGTTGGCAGTAGAGTAGGATCCACTAACAGTCTCCAAACAGTGAAGGCACTTGCATATTTTTTGTCCTTTTTTGAATGCCACATGTTGTAATATGGGCTAGCCCTTCACATAGGTGTGGGGGTACACTAATGAACAAGTCAGTGACTTAGAAAATGCTTCCCCCAAATTGAGAGCAATTGACTGCAAAGGATAAATAGATAAAGAAAGCTGAGAAAGAAATTAGGAAGTTTTATGAGAGTTCGTTAAACCCCCTAAAAGCCACAAATTCTCAATCAAGGAGGAGGACACTTTTTGCAGAAACACTAATTTTCTCACTGACATGGAGAAGCCTAGAACTAGAGATAAAATACTTTATTACTGATGAATACCCATTGCGTGATCTACTTACTAAAAAAAGACAAAGGAAGCTAAAGAGAGTGGGAGAAGAAACAGTGCTTGGGACAGAAGACAGAAGTATGTTCAGGTTTTGAAAGCATCTTCAGAATCAAAGAAGTGAAAAGGCATTACAACATTGAAACAAATTTTAGGAAACATATTTAAACCACTTTTTTTTTTTCCTACATAATATATGTTCAAGTTTTCAGGTGCAATTTTTGATCTAATAACCCAAGAGATGCTCCACAAGAGTTATTTACCTAGGACATGTAAGACCAAGAGAAAGTCACAGAAAAAGCCGTGGGCATGTAGCAGCAGAATCATAGAATCATAGAATGGTTTAGGTTGGAAAGGACCTTAAAGATCGTGTAGTTCCACCCCCCTGCCATGGGCAGGGACACCTTCCACTAGACCAGGTTGCTCCAAGCCTCATCCAGCCTGGCCTTGTACACTTCCAGGGATGGGGCATCCACAGCTTCTCCAGGCAACCTGTCCCAGTGCTCCCCACCCTCTCCGGGAAGAACTTCTTCCTGATATCTAATCTAAATCTCCCCACTTTCAAATTAAATCTGTTACCCCTTGTAACATGGACTTCTTAATGGAATCCTGTCGATTCACCCCAACTGGTCAATAACCTTCTAATGTTGAGGGTCCCAGACCTGGAGGCATCCACAGCTTCTCCAGGCAACCTGTCCCAGTGCTCCCCACCCTCTCCGGGAAGAACTTCTTCCTGATATCTAATCTAAATCTCCCCACTTTCAAATTAAATCTGTTACCCCTTGTAACATGGACTTCTTAATGGAATCCTGTCGATTCACCCCAACTGGTCAATAACCTTCTAATGTTGAGGGTCCCAGACCTGGATGCAGTACTGTAGGTGAGGTCTCACAAGAGCAGAGTACAGGGGGAGAATCCCCTCCC
>NW_010230038.1:0-2146 GCF_000690775.1 Eurypyga helias | reverse complement strand
TGGTAGAAGGCCACCATATTTGTCAGGCACGATCTGCCCTTGGTGAAGCCATGCTGGCTGTCATCAGTCACCTCCTCATTTTCCATGTGCAGAAGTAAGGATCCCAGGAGGATCTGTTCTATGATCTTGCCAGGAACAGAGGTAAGACTGACTGGCCTATAGTTCCCCAAATCGTCCTTTTTTCCTTTTTCATGTTTCCTCTTTTCAAGTCAGTGGGAACTTCACCAGACTGCCACGACTTCTCGAATACAATGGATAAAGGTTTTGCAACCTCATACGCTAGTTCTTTCAGGACCCACAGATGTATTTTGTCAGGTCCCATGGACTTGTCCACCTTCATTTTCCTTAGGTGTTCCTCTAACCTGATCTTCTCTAACCTCTCTAAGCTGATTCTCCATTCTCCCAGTCCCTGCCCTTGCCTTCTGTGACTCTGGGGGTATGGCCTGTGCTCTTTCCAGTGAAGACTGAGACAAAAAAATTCATTGACCACCTCGCCCTGCTCCTTGTCCTGGGAAACCAGCTCTCCCACTTTCTTATGCAAAGGGCCCACATTTTCCCTGATCTTCCTTTTCTCACTTGTGTATGCATAGAAGCCCTTCTTGTTGGCCTTTATGTCCCAGGCCAGGTTTAATTCTGTCAGGGCTTTAGCTTTCTATTTCTTTTCTAACCTGATCCCTGATTTGTCAAATAACTTCCCTGTAATCCTCCCAGGCTCCTTGTTCCTGCTCCTACCCACCGTAGGCTTTCTTTTTGTGCCTCAGTTTGTCCAGGAGCTGCTTGTTCATCCACACAGGCCTTCTGGTGTTTTTACCCAACTTCCTCTTGGTTGGGATGCATCGCTCCTGAGCTTGGAGAAGGTCCTCGAATACTTGACAGCTTTCTTGGGCTCCTCTTCCCTCCAGGGCTTCAGCACATGGAACTCAGACAATCAATTTCCTGCAGAGGCCGAAGTCTGTTCTCCTGAAACCCAGGGTAGCAAGCTTGCTGAATATCCTTCCTTAAGGATCTCAAACTCCCCCATTCCATGGTCACTGTAGAAAAGGCTGCCTTTGAGTTTCATGTTCCTCACCAGTCCCTCCCTGTTGGTTAGAGTAAGGCCCAATATGACACCCTTCCTCGTCAGATCCTCTATCACTTGCAGAAGGAAGTTGTCATCGACACATTCCAGAAACCTCCTGGCTTTCTTGTGCCCTGCAGTGTTGTCCCTCCAACAGGTACCAGGGTGGTTGAAGTCCCCCATGAGGACCACGGTTTGTGACCATAAGGCTGTTGCTATCTGCCTGTAGAGGGCCTCATCCACTCACTTGTCCTGGACAGGTGGCCTGTAGCAAAAATCTTACTACAGTATCCCCTCTCCCTGCCCTGGGAAGATAGGATAGGACAAGGGACAATGGCATTAAACGTAAAGATTTAGATTGGACATCAGGAAGAAATTCTTCCCAAAGAGTGTGGTGAGGCACTGGGACAGCTTGCCCAGAGAAGCTGTGGATGTCCCATCCCTGGAAGTGTTCAAGGCCAGGCTAGATGAGGCTTGGAGCAACCTGGTCTAGTGGAATGTGTCCCTGCCCATGGCAGAGGATTTGGGACTGAATGGTCTTTAAGGTCCCTTCCAAACCAAACCATTCTATGATTCTATGGATGAGGGGATCGAAGGCACCCTCAGTCAGTCTGGGGATGACACTGAGTTGGGCAGGAGTGTTGATCTGCCTGGGGTGAGCACAGCTCTGCAGAGGGATCTGGACATGCTGGATCCATGGCCCGAGGCCACTGTGTGAGGTTCAACAAGGCCAATTGCTGGGTCCTGCCCTTGGGCCACAACAACCCCCTGTAAGGCTACAGGCTGGGGGATGAGGGGCTGTAAAGTTGCCCAGCAGGAAAGGACCTGGAGATGTTGGTCAACAGCAGCTGAATATGAGCCAGTGTGTGCCCAGGTGGCCAAGAAGGACAGTGCCCCGGGGGGCAAGAAGGACAGTGGCAGCCTGGCCTGCATCAGGAACAGTGTGGCCAGCAGAAGCAGGGCAGAGGTTGTCCCCCTCTACTGCACACTGGTGAAATCACACCTTGAATCCTGGGGTCAGTTTTGGGCCCCTCATTGCAAGACAGACAGTGAGGGGCTGGAGATTGTCCAGAGAAGGGAATGGAGCTG
>NW_010230037.1:15539-27225 GCF_000690775.1 Eurypyga helias | reverse complement strand
ATGCTGCTCGTCACCAATCTCCACTTGCACATTGAGCCATTGACCACCACTCTCTGAGTGCGACCATCCAGCCCATGTCCTTCTTGTAGTGAAGGGCTCAGACTGATCACACTACTTGAGGTGCAGCCTCACCAGTGCTGAGTACAGGGGTACAATCACTTTCCTACTCCTGCTGGCCACACTGTTCCTGATACAGGCCAGGATGCCATCGGCCTTCTTGGCCACCTGTGCACACTGTTGGCTCATATTCAACTGGCTGTCAACTAACACCTACAGGTCCTTTTCTGCCTGACAGCTTTCCAACCACTTGTCCCAAAGCCTGTAGCACTGCCTGGGGTTGTTGTGACATAAATGCAGGACCCAACATTTGGCCTTGTTAAACCTCATACAGTTGACATCAGCCCATCGATCCACCCTGTCCAGGTCCCTCTGCAGGGCTCTCCTACCCTCGAGCAGATCAACACTTCCACTCAACTTAATGTCATCTGCAAACTTACTGAGGAACCACTCAACCCCCTAATCCAGACCATTGATTAGTATTTTAAACAAGACCGGCCCCAAGACTGAGCACCAGGGGACACCACTTGTCACTGGCCACCAACCAGACTTCACTCTGTTTACCACAGCCCTTTGTGCTCTGCCCTCCAGCCAGTTTTTAACCCAGTGAAGAGTACATCTGTCTAAGCCATGAGCCACCAGTTTCTTCAGGGGAATGTTACGGTAGACTGTGTTAAAAGTTTTACTGAAGTGCAGGCAGACAACATCCACAGTCCTTCCCTCATCCACTAGGCAGGTCACCCGGTCATAGAAGGAGATCAGGTTGGCCAAGCAGGACCTGCTCTTCATGAACCCACAATGGCTGGGCCTGATCTCCTGGTTGTCTTGTATCTGCTGTGTGAGCTCACTCAAGATGAACCGCTCCATAATCTCCCCCAGACTTTGAATAGTCCCTTCCAATCTCAGTTGTTGCAAAAATACCTGACTGCTTTCTATGTACAACTACACATCTTATAAATTTTTCTGCTTCAACGGATATTTTCAAGGAAAAAATGTGAAGTCTTTCACACGATACTCTTGGAACCTTTAATTTCAGGTGGAGAGTGCCAAGTATAAACATAGTGAAAATTGAAGCTTCAGGTTTCTTGTAAAGTTACCTTAGGAATTTTATACTGCTCAAAAAGCCTACCTCTCTAAAAGTTCTATACCAGGCGATTTACAAGTCTTACTATTGAAGACAAATTTCCAATGTGCACTTCAGAAGCAGACAAGTCATATAAATGGGATCATTCATTCATTTCAAATTAATAAATAATAAAGTCTTATAGCAAATCAAGCCAACAGGCGGTAAAGGGAAAATGCTTGGCACATACATATACATGTGTATCTGTAGTACTAAAACATGCATAATATAATTTTCCCTAGGTTACCTTTCTATAATAAAGAAAATTCACAGGACTTATCACTGGTTAATGATCGACGCCAGACATTCTGAAAGAAAGAGATTGCAGATGGAACATGAAGAGGAAAGCATGCTTTGGACTTCAGCAATACAAGACAGTATTTCTTATATTCAGCAAAATAATACTTAAAAAGAAAAAAACCTTATTGAGACAAAATGAATTTATGATCTAAGAGATATGTCTGATACTATTTGTCTGAACTTTAGCAATAAAAAAATCTAGCAGATGCTATTTATTCCCTACCTTGAAGGGAGACTTGATAAAATTGAAAATGTTCACTTTCACAGTAATAGATTTAAACATACAAGAAGTCATCTGCGTTTTCTACTACATATTAAGGTAATGGAAACAACATTCTCACCCATGTATTTTTAATGGTATGACCCTACAAATAAGAAGCCTAGTCAAAGCACAGAAACATCATTTAACAAGATGAGAAAGCTGTGACTTATTGTATCTGATCCAGAAATGAGCTGTCAAAGTTAAATTGTCATGTAATTAATTGTGCATTTGCTGGCAATTTTTAAACTGTGAATGAAAGACTCTAGTGAAATTGCAAATCATTGAACACTTTTATCTATTACATTTGAGGTAATTCTTTGAAGACTACTTCCCCTGAACAGAGTGTTAATGAGAAGCTCCTCATTTTAATGTCACCTAATAAGTACAACCAAACAATATAATTTTCTTAAAAAAAAAAAAAATTCTTAGATAGCCTTCACCAGATGGATTCCGTAACTAGTGTTGTGATGCAGAAAGATTCAAGACTTTCAAGTAATAATTCACCTCCTGGGTGAGCACTGAAATGGCCTAAGGAAACTCAGCACACATTTCAATTCACTGATTTACATGCCAGATACCACAGAGGACACTCAGGCTTTATATTACTTCATGCTTGCACCTAAATAGTCTTCAGTTCCTCTTGATCTTTTCAAAGCAGAGCTAGAAGGGCTACTGATGACCTTTTAACTGTTTCACTCCTCATCCTGAAGAAGTCACTTCCCAGATTTGCTCCCTCTCCCTGCCCCTTCTCATCTCCACACAATTCATTAACTGACCATTATTTATGCAAATACATTTTGATAGTTTGTCCCAGACTACTTCTTCTGGAACATAGAATCATAGAATGGTTTGGGGTGGAAGGGACCTTAAAGACCATCTAGTTCCAACCCCCCTGACATGGGCAGGGACACCTTCCACTAGACCAGGGTGCTCAAAGCCACATCCAGCCTGGCCTTGAACACTTCCAGGGATGGGGCATCCACAGCATCTCTGGGCAACCTGTTCCAGTGCCTCACCACCCTCTCTGTGAAGAATTGCTTCCTGATATCTAATCTAAACCTCCCTGATTTCAATTTATACCCATTACCCCTTGTCCTATCACTACAGGCTCTTGTAAAAAGTCCTCTCCCAGTACCCTTGTAGGCCCCCTTCAGATACTGGAAAGCTGCAATGAGGTCTCCTCGGAACATGAAATCTGGTGCTCCAGCTACCAATAGCCAAGACAACTTGAGATACTTTTTTCAGCTTTTTCAGTCAAGGTTTGCCATTTCAAAACCTTTGTTGGGCTGTATTCCTCTTAGAGGAGTGAGGAACTACATGTAGAACAGCAAGTCGCAGAAGAAAAAATTAACAGATATTTCTCAAGTGTCACCCAGCCAGTATAGGAGCTGACACTGTGGAGATGGGTGAATGCTGAACTCATAGCAAAGTCGTTACTAATGCTGAAACACATGTGAGGCTTGGTATTGTCACACTAATTAAGCCTTCATGGCACTTCCTTATGGAGAGTTTGGTTTTTAAAGAAGCTAAAATGCCTGTGCTGTTGGGCTTGTTTGGTTGGTTGTGTTTTGGTTTGGGTTTTGGTGTTTTCTTTTTTGGTTTTTTTTTTTTTTTTTTAATGTTGGAAGAAATTAACCTGAAACAGCAGCTAAAAAGTAAAAGACATCTTGCTTAAAAACAAATCTATTACAGTTACCCAACATATTAAACAAGCTTGTTTGAACTGAGTTTCTTGCCAGAATATCCTGTTAGTTGTTCATTTTAGCTCACCAAGACCTGAGAGTTTGAGAGTATGATAATCTTGTAAAATAAATTATATACAAGCAGAACAAAAAAGACAACTGAGTTCTGGAATACTTAAATCTGAAATACTACATAAATAAAACTCCAGGCTGGATCTCAGTAAGTATACATTAGGACACTTAATCCTGGAACCAATGCAAGTACTAAGTGTTTTATACTACACACATTGCATCATTCTCTTTACTGCCAATTTTTATTATTTTTTTTATGAAGCTTACTATGACAGTGACTGCCAAGAACATTTTTGAAGCCTCATACATTCTGTTAAAATACCAAGAACACTGTATTTTCAAAAATGAAACATTTACTTTAAATATCAAGTGAAACTGTATTTTTTAAAGAGAAAGTGTATCAAGTGGTGGTTTTATTCACATCCTGTTTTCTAATAAGTAAATTTATCTTACATAAAGAAATACAAAAATTGGATTTGAGTTTGTTGCTAGCATCATGGGATCATTTTTAATTCTTGTGTGACAGGGATGTGAGTTCTGGCTCACCTAAAGCAGCAGATGCTGCAGCAGCACCAACAGTTATCTACAATATCTAAGCTTGTTCCCACATGATGACATCTGAGGTTCTCAATTATGCATACATTTATTAGAAAGTTCTAATTATTCAAATCTAAAGCTTCCGTTAAATCAGTTCTTGAAGATTTAACTTGTTGCAGGTTGCAAACACTGAACCTTCTATATAAAACAAACCAACCAACCGCTCCGCAAAACCACACACCTGCTATCAGAAGCATTCTTCCTACATAGCTACTAACAGCCCATAACCAACCTTTTTGTGTCCTCCAAGTTAAAACACTTCCTAGATCTTGAATTATATTAGATCATTAATTCAAGAGTTTAAGAGTGATTGTCTCAGTTTCTCTTATTTTTTCATATAATAAAAATGCCTACTTTTGTAACACAAGTTCCATTAAGAAGGTAAAACTACACCCTGTATCTTTTACCTCTCATCTCTCACTGATCTTTGGTTTGCTAAACTAGAACTGAAGACTATCAGAATAGCCGCACTCTTTGCATATAGAACATTAACACAACACCTGAAAAATAAGAGGTCTCAGGTCCTCTAATTCCATATATAGGAATATATGGAATTCCATATAATTCTGCAGGTCTAATTCCATGTATATTGCTGGCCAATATGGAACAATTAATTTCTTGTTCCCCACAAAATCCCTTTCAGGGAAAGCAGGTTTTTCATGCCTCAAAGATGCAGACTAGCAATCCTGGGGGAAAACAGCTACAGAAAACGCAGTCCACAGAGAAGGCAGATACTTTTCAGGTCACAAGAGAGAGTCATGAAAATAACCTTAGACAAATCTATGCAAATTACTCATAAGGAAAACCTAAATGTACTCTTAGATAGTTCACAGAGTTTTCATTAAATTTTTCAAGCCCCTTTTATTATCTCATACCAAAACCATCATGTTTTTGTCACTTCAATAGTAAGAACCCTTTTGTCCTCAGTTACTTAGTTAGAAACTGTTAGTTTATGAGTTATTACTACAGGTTTTCTAATTCTTCATTAATAATAGTCTGCTTAAGTTATCTTCACCTTTACTTAATGCTTAAATTATTTGCACATTCTGCTGTATGATTTCTGAAAATTACATTGTAGTGGAATCTTTAACGATGATGTGTTATGTTTAATCGTGTGCTGTTTGACTTATCCTGAATGTCTCTGAAAGAGATATGACAAAATATTTTTTAATTACTGGCCACAAAGCAGAATGTCTGCATGCTTAGTATCTTATACTTTCTGTGGCAGTCAAAAAAGATTAATTCCAAAATAAAATACAATAATTGTAGATTACATTAACTTTGCACAGTGTCTTTGCCTGCAAGGAGGATTTATGACAAATGGAAATATAATTGATTGAAAGCAAAGCGTGCTTCCTATTCAAATTTAAATTTCATAGGTCACATAGGAGTTCAGCTCCAGCAATGGCATGTGCAGATTTTGGGTTTCTTTGTTGGGTTTTTGTGGGGGTGGTGGTTTGTTTTTTGGGTGGGTTTTTTTGTTTGGTTGTTGTTTGTTTGTTTTAATACTGTGGCTAAATTGAAGTAGGCATCAAATATTTCACTTTTCAATTAGGCAATACCTGTTGCAGAAACACACGCACAGACAGAATATCTTAAAGAAACACTCTATTGGTTTCTTCTTCATCAGGAGTTTCTGCAAATGGTGTTGTCTATGCAAATGAAGACAACTAGTGTTCCTTTGAAAGCGTAACATATTATTGGTTAACAGGTTGCTTTTTGGGGTTTTTTGTTGTGTTATTTTTTTGTTTGTTTTGTTAAAGCCTACTTCCCAATTTTAAAGTGGCTTAGATTATCCAACCTGTTAGAAGCAAACAAAAAAAATTCCTCCCTTCAAAATACACTGTTATCCATTAGCAAAGCTGCATAATGTGTATGAGATAAAGGTTAAGTACTAAATCATGTTCAATTACTTTAAAAACCTACTAGTATTTTTACAGAATAAAAGGTAAATGCTGACAGTGTGTTTTGAGAACTTTATTGTGAGACATGCAACAGTCACTTTGTATTAATTTTGAAGATTTTTTCATTAAAACTACGTTCTCCTCCACACCTCCGATACAGACTGTGTAACCAGAAATAAGATTTCTTTTTGCAGTTCAAGTATTTTTAATTTTACACAGATATATACAAACCACCTTTTCCCTTCCATCTATAAAAAGCAACATCAAATTTGCATAGGCAAAAGTGAGAACAGGAGGTTTAGGTGTACCATTCACACACATGCCTGCTATTCTTTCCAGCACAGTACATCTTGTTCTCAAGAACAAAGGTTTTGGGTTTGTTGTTTCTACAGAAATCAAGTGTCTAAATGCTTTTCATACCCACAATGAAAATGCAGCAGGCAGGTCTAGCCCCACCATCACAATTTAACTCAAACATCTACTAGAAGTCGACAGTGAAGAAGCAGTAAGAAAAAGGGAACTGCAATGTAACACGACACATCAGGAGAGCTTTTTATTGTCCTACCCCCTATTATTACTACACCACCTGAATATATAACAGGTGGTAGTGCACAAGCAGAGACTGCAAAAGCTCATCATTTGGGTTTAATCTAAATTTGGATCAAAGAGCAGGTATATCACACACTTCACACAGAATCCCAAGTGAGTGCTCACCATCTCTCTGCAATAGGATGCTTCAAAGGACAGCAGTACAGATAAGTTTTATTTTGCTGGAATGAGCTTCTGTTTCATTTAAAGGATATGAACTGATTGCCTTAAAACAATTTAATACATTCTGTAACACATTCTAATAATCTTTGGAGACACATTAAAAGTACATATATGATTTCATTAGAATCTACTTACCTTAAAGGAGGTATGAATTGTAGGTGTTTTCTTTTAAATGAAAATTTTTAAGTATATTTAAATGAGTTTGGAATGCAAGCTGAGAGTAACATAGAACAGTGTTAGGACTCCCACTTCATTGCAGCGTTTGGAGGCCCTGAACTGCTCCACAAATTTGCTCTTCTTGTTATAGTCCCATTAATACCAAGTTAATCACATGAAACCTATCCCAGTACATGTATTCTCCAAAATGCAATACATTTCTAAAATACATATGCATAGAAGACATGTTCTAATATGTCTGCAAGTGCATGAATAATTTTTAAGGAACAACTGCAACTTTCCCTATTTACACTGCCAGCCAAAAGAAGAAATTTTTTATTTCTGAGCACCAGTGTACAAAGAAACTCAGACTGGGAACAGCAATCCAACATGACCTGGTCCAGGAAGTCTGCAAGCCTATGCAGTCTTTTTTTTGCCCCTTCCCCCGCCAGTCCCCAATATCTGAAGGTATTTATGCCATATTTGCTCTTTCTAACAGAAGGAAGTGAGGCTACACAGAGATTCACAAGGAATCACAGCAGAGCTTCTCTGCCCTCCTTGCACAACCTCAGTAGGGTGTCACCTCCTCGCTGAGCTACCAGGCAGAGATCAGCAGAGCAGCTCCAGAGATAGCTGATGTTCTTGGGTGTTCCAGACCCACTCTACTGCTACTCCGGTCCTGCTGATAGCGGAAATTGCAACAAACGTTTTATCTCGGTAAATTCTGAATGGTCTTTCACACGGGACACACACGCTGCTGTTAAGTCTGAGGAAACATGGAATATGAAAGTTCTACTAGAAATGATCAAGAGGTGATAGTTCTTTCAAGGGAAGATGGTAAACAGTGTTAAGTGTAAAATTGCAATGCAGCTGATTCTTTCACTAATTTGATGACTTCCCTGTAAATTGCAAAAAACATGTTTGATATGTTGTTTCTTAAACAGAGATGAAAAAGTGACTTCTTTCAGACAGTTACTGGGCTAAAATGTCACTGAAAGATAACTGTAGTCTCTGGGAGTTGCATTATATTGCTAGCTTGTTCATTTATCTTATTCTTAAAAGAACAATTGTTCTGTAGATGAACATTTCACATAATCACAGAAAAAGATCAGGTTGGAAGGCACCTCTGAAGGCATACGGATCCAACAACCTACTCAAAGCTGGGCCAACTTGCCATTTACATCAGGCTGCCTTATCCTACCAAGTCCCAAATAACTCCAAGGATGGCAATTCCTGAACCCTTCTGGGTGACCCACATCAGTGCCTGACCACACAAACGGAGTGAAGAATCCTGTCCTTGTCTCTGGTTGGGATTTTTCTTGCTGACCTCATCTTGCTGATTGCTCTCATACATCTTTGAGGGAAGGCTCGCTCTGTCTTCTGAACATGTTTTCCAGCCCCAAATTATCTCAGTGGCCCTCAGCCCCACTCACCATACTAGATCAACATGTCTCTTACACCGAGGGGCCCAAAACTCAATGCAGCACCCCAGATGCAGCCCTGAGAGTATGGTTACCCTCAGCCTGCCTGCTATACTCCTGCCAATGCCACACGGTATGTAGCTCATTTTTGTCACCTCCAGGGCAAGATGCTAACTCACATTTGACACTCTGCCCACCAAAACATCCATGACCTTTCCTGGAGAACTGCCTTATATGTACATTTCACACTTTAAAAAATGTTTATGGTTTAGCTGTAGCTTTGCACATATTTTTTTACAGGCGTGTTTGAAAAATTGACAGAAGATGACTGATTTTTCAGATAGTCAAAGTTAATATTAAAACAAAAGCCTGCAAGTCATCTCACATCACACACCCAGAACAGATCTCGAGTTTCTTCCTCTGACCATGCAAAACTGTGAGGCACTGGTATGATAAACCACAGGCTTTGGGGGGTCTGGAAAACTGCTTAGATAGCTGAACTCCCTGGGCAGGAGGGTGGTCTGGACAGTATTCCTCCCCTGGCCCTGGGGCAGCAATACCACCTGGTCCTAACTCCAGGATCCCACGAAGCTGCTTATCTTCACAGCGGGAGTCAGGAGCCAGGTTATGCACACGCACTTGGCAGATTTGGCCATGCTGGAGGCAAGCCACAACACCTCAGTGCTAATGCATGGCATCAGGATAGCTGAGGTGCGAAATTGGAACCAGTTCAGAGACTCGCTTTCTACAGAGAGATTTGACCTTTGGAATTTTACTTTTTTTTTTTTTAAACCAAAATCACTAGTCGTTTATAAACTCAGTATTGTACAAGTGTACAGGTATACACATACACACTCCATATATATGAAATACTTTTCATTACCTCATCATACAAGCAAATAGATGAGCAAGAAGCCGCTACTCACACACAGCTGCTTTAGCCCACAGCAGCATGCAGTGGCTAGAAACAGACACCAAAGCTTAAGCCTTTCAGCTTCTAATGAGTTAGAATTGTCACAATATTTCAGCACCCTATCCATAGTCAAGAGAAGTCAGTAAGGTCCAGTTTGTGAAGAAATCCAGGTATCCTCAATCCACTTTCCTACTAATAACAAGCCACAGTAATCTCGGGATTTCAGGACTGAGAAAAGACATTGTTATTTGCTGGTTTTGGAGCACATTGAGACACATTTTTCCCCCCCCTTTTAACTGTATGTGTTGCTGAGGAAAAGCAAAAAAGAAATGAAGTAACTTGAATGCTTGTGTTCAGCTATAAACATCAACCTTGAAACTCTCTGAAGTCAAGACTACCTTTTACTCTTTCTAAAGATATACTGACATGTACTCCTGTGTATTCCAAGTTAGCTGTAATGTTGGCTGAGCATAACCTGGTTTATCATTGATTAAAGTTACCACATGCAAAAAAAAAAATCCACCACAACATTGTTTTAATTCAGAAGTTTATTTTCTCCAAATAGGCCTGTGTTGGAGGAAAAAGAAGGTCCTGCATGCATATTGGGTCACAGGTCAGCCAGCAAAACCCCACTGCTTTCTAGCACATTCAGCTGAGCTCTGAATCCTTCTGGCTTGTAGCACATTGCGCAGCCACTATGCTTAATCATTAAAGAAAGCAACCTGTCAACCCTGTGTGCTGAGAGCTCTGAAAAAAGATATTTGAAAAGAATATTCTGCAGGAAGCATGCATCTAAGAACACCACAGCATTACCACTGCATTCTTCAGAGAGCAAGCACCTTTTTATCCAGCAACTCCAGAGCTTCAGACCACCTGTTTATATAGCAATGAAATTCTACATATTATGAAACATTCACTTCCTTTGTAAGTCCAAAAACTTTTAGATTCTGGGACTCCTTATTCATCTTCTATATTAAAAATCAATATTAACACTTTAAGAATATCACAGAACAGTAAATCTCTGTTCACTGTTCATTTAACTTAAGACTTCCAACTATTCAATCTCTCCAAGTCCATCAAGAAAAAGAAACAAGCGTAACTGTTCGAAAATATTCTTCAGATTACTCATGGCTCAATGTTACAGACAAAAGATTTTTCTAAAGTTACTTATAAGTAGAAAATATAGGCCAGGATTGTTTTGGAGACAAAAGAGTGAACCTTGTAATAGTAAAATAATTAAGAAAATGAGAATGGGTGCAAAACTCAAAATTACGCTACTGACCAAGGTGCAAGACCTCAGAATAAAGTGAGACAGTTTCTTGTGTACTCCAGTCTCCACTTGACCCTTACACAGGGTAGACTGAAGTAACAAATGGTAAGCAACGCGTAACCAGAGCAAGATGCAGCTGTGTGGGCCTCAAAAGATGGAGAATGCTTCGGTTAATGTGTAAAAGACACAGATAGGAATAGTTGTTGAAAAACAAAGGGTTTTTAATTTCAATTTACTAATCTGATTGGAAATGGAAGTGGAACAAATGTCGATTTCCTCCTAACTTCCATAGCAACCCACTCACACTGAAGTTATGTGACTCAGAAGCTGTTTTCTTTAAATGCAGCCATATGGCTTTTAAACCCTCTTGGTTCAATGCCCAGACAGAATAATTATTTCTTCATTTTATTGTTTTGTTAGACTCTGAATACTCTAAATTTGTAATTTTATTCAAATTACTCAACTTTGCCTTTACATTTCTCATGTTCCTGCAAGTCAAGCCCAAAGGACCTTGCTTTTTACCTTAAAAGAAAATGTCAATAGAAAGCCATAGCAAAATTAGGGATATATCTGACAACTTGGAGATTTTACATTTTCCAAATATTCTGTTTATGTAATTACACCAAGAAGAATATTTTTTCTTGTTTTTAATTTAATATTTCATTGCCAGGTGATTAAAAATTCACATTTCTCAAATGAAGGTTTAAGCAGTCATCAGCAGTTGCAATAAGTATGTATGCTTAGAAGTCTATACCAAATTCCCATCAGAGCAGAGTACAAAGTCTACTAAGACTGAAACAGAGACATCTTTATTACTCTGGGCCTGCTTAGATGTATTTCTTAATACTCACAAGCTGCAGAGCAACCTCGCAAAATTATTTAAGTTATACAGCATGATGGAAGTTCACATCCCTTTTCCAGTAGGAGTTATTGAACATAAAATGTCTTCCTAAAATTAGCAAAAAGAACATAATATTTTGTGACAACATTAAGGCTACATTTTTCTAAGTTATATTTTGGTAATTATTAGAAAACAGAAACATACAGGACTATGTGACTGGAAGATCAGTTCATGGATGAAGACTGCAATCTTCAATACCTCTCATCAGCCAGAAACTCAAAGCAGGTTTAGAACACAGAAAACTTATTTCACACAAA
>NW_010230037.1:0-15528 GCF_000690775.1 Eurypyga helias | reverse complement strand
ACTCTTTCAAGTTACTGTTTCTGTGTTTCTTTCCAATAGCCCATATCCTTTCCAATACTGTTCACCAGTATATTATGAAACACAGAAATTTACCTTACCTGTTAAATTTTCACACATCAGTCTTCAAATATAACTTTTTTTTTCAAGTCAGAGATCATAAAGTCAAAATAGAAGATTTAAAAAAAAATAGCAACACCTCCACGCTTTAGAAAAGCAACACACCTTTTTGTACAGAGACAGTTTCTCTCACAGAAAAGTTCCTCCACGTATCTTGTGACTAGCTTCAAAATGTTCATGACCCTTACCCTACAAAACTGGTGTATGGGCTGTGAGGTTGGCTCTTCGTATCTACAGAGGCAAGCAACACTAGGCTCTGCAGAAGTTTCCTTTAGAATTGCACCAGAGAGTTTACATCCAATTTCTACACCTACAACTCCACCAGCAAGAGTAAACACAAATACAATTCCAGCAGCCAAGAACAACTACTTCTGCCCAAACTGTATGATGGAATGGACCTCACACAGGCTATATACACTAGCCAGCATCATGCATGTAGTCACTGACTGGAGTAATATAGAGCAGACAGCCTGTAGCTGGAAAAAGTACAGCGTTTTCCCCACTTGAGAGTGTGAATTAAAGACATGGAAATCTCAGCTCACCTGTAACACGTATTCCCTAAAGTTGCCCTGACATAACTCAAAAAGGAACACCTACCCACCACCCTTTAATTTCATTACCACAAAATTATCACTTACAAACTTCTCCCTCCCCTAATCTGACAAAACATGGAAGCATCTTTTATACTAAACATAAATTTAAAAAAAAGCCTCTTATTACCATCCCTTAGATACAGTCTTCAGATCAGAAACAGGAAACAATGCTTCATTTTTGAAAATTAAAACCCCAAAGAGCTAGACTTTTTTTTTTCTCCTGTCTACATTCTTGTAGCTGTTGTTATTCACCACCATCAGAGAGATAAGAACACAACATGGAAAATATTTATAGCACTGCAACAAAAGCCTTTCTGAATATTGCATGTTCATTGTAGTTATCACAGCTAAGTAATGCAAAGTGTCCATGTCTATAATCTTAACCAACTACCTCTCTACACCTAGAGAGCCAACAATGGACAAAAATGGGAGGTTTATTTCAAGACACACTCCAGTCAGAGCATAAGAAAACAGATTCAAGCATCTGGAGAATCCCATAAGGTATTAAGACAATGTTTTCCAAACAGAATTTGACTTTCCAACTGAAATACTTCAGATTTTTATATTCTTGTCAGCAGTTCACACAAGTTCAGCATTCATCACACCCCCACATTTCTCCAACAATTACTATGCAATATTGAGCAAGTGGAAAACTGTAGTACAAGACCTCCACTTACCTTGTCCTTGTCCACTGATCTGGTGACTCCCCAGGATAAGAATTATTGCTAATATCCAGTGTGCCTGCCAAGTTACTCCGTCACTTCTTTGTCTTCCAGCCATTGCATTATTGGATGCTATACAAAGAAATATTATTGAATGTATTACTTATAACTCTTGGGAAATATATCTTTGGGTGGAAGAAAACAAAATCACCACAAGTTTTCTCAGTACACATCTATTGCTCTTTATTAAATACTTACCCGTACAAATGCTTTTTCATTCAAAATCACCCTGGCTCTGTTTACTCAAGACTGTTATATCTCTGTGACAAAACAGAAGCAAGTTGCTTTGAAAATGCTTGAATTTTGACCTTGGAGGTCCTAAACTTCACAGCAAAAACAGGTTCCAAACCTGCAAGGTTTAGGAGTCCTGCACAAACAGCACTTAGAATCACAGAATGGTTTGGGTTGGAAGGGACCTTAAAGATCATCTAGTTCCAACCCCCCCTGCCATGGGCAGGGACACCTTCCACTACACCAGGTTGCTCAAAGCCTCATCCAGCCTGGCCTTGAAGACAGCCAGGGATGGGGCATCCTCATCATCTCTGGGCAACCTGTTCCAGTGCTCCATCACCCTTTCTGAAGAACTTTTTCCTGATATCTAATCTAAGCCTCCTCACTTTCAATTCATTCACTTTCCTCACTTCACTGAGTCACTTAAAACTTTTGATGTACAGAACAGAAACTCTTTTCAGGCAAAGTGTCTCAGTGTTTAACTTAAATTGTAAAAAAAAAAAAAAAATTGGGTTTCTAAACCACTGAGTTGTGCTAGCAGTTGCATTTCAATGGGGGCGTTCCTGGACCAACTACATATTCCAGTTGTCGCAGTTTCTTGTATTGGGTTTGCATGGCATGGTTTTGGTATCAGAAGCTGTGGGGGGAGGCATTCACAGGTGGGGGCTTCTGCAAGAAGCAGCTCAAAGCCTCCCCTATGGCTGACAGAGCCCATGTCAGCCAGCTCCACAATGGACACGCCTGATGGCCAAGGCCCAGCCCATCAGGGACAGTGGTAGCACCTCTGCCATAACATATTGGGGGAGGGGGAGGTCAGTGTAAAATTTAAGCAGAGACCACAAAATCTAAGAGTAACAGCCCTCCAGGCTATTGGCAGGACCTGTGACCCTGTGGATAGAAGGGAGCCCAGGCTGGAGCAGGTTTGCTGACAGGACTTGTGACCCCAGGGGGACCCAGGCTGGATCAGGCTGCTCCTGAAGGACTGTACCCCATGGGAAGGACCAGTTCTGGAGCAGTTCATGAAGAACTGCAGCCCATGGGAAGGACTCGCATTGGAAAAGTTCGTGGAGCACTGTCTCCCATGGGAGGGACCCCACACTGGAGCAGGCGCAGAGTGTGAGGATCCTCCCCTGAGGAGGAAGGAGCAGCAGAGACAGCATGTGATGGACTGACCCTGAAGGACTGTACCCCATGGGAAGGACCAGTTCTGGAGCAGTTCATGAAGAACTGCAGCCCATGGGAAGGACTCGCATTGGAAAAGTTCGTGGAGCACTGTCTCCCATGGGAGGGACCCCACACTGGAGCAGGCGCAGAGTGTGAGGATCCTCCCCTGAGGAGGAAGGAGCAGCAGAGACAGCATGTGATGGACTGACCACAACCCCCATTGCCTGTCCCTGTGCTGCTAGGGAGGATGTGGTGGAGAAATCATGAGCAAAGCTGAGCCCAGGAAAAAGGGAAGGGAGGGGGAAGATTAGTGATAAATTAAAATTATTTTTCCCCCAAGTCAAGACCATTTTGCCTGTGATGGTAACTGGTGAGTGATCTCTTTGCTATCATCTCTACCCTGGAACCTCTTATTATGTTTTTTCTCAGCCCAGCTGAGGAAGGCAGTGATAGAGAAGTTAGGTGGGCACCTGGGCTCCAGCCAGGATCAACCCACCACATGTGCAACAATCATCTAATTATTCCCCCTCACCTCCGTCTTTTAACACTAACTGAGGTCTGCTGACTTGCCAGAACTGTACTAATTACACAGGCCTGGCAGGACCCTGGTTAAAAAAAAAAAAAAAAATCAGCATGTAATTGCTAGCCTATCATACAAGCAAATATTACAGAAATTGGTATATGAACAGGTAATTAGGGTAGAAATTAGCATGCAGAAAATCCTGTAGAAATTCTTTAAGTTGTTCTTAAAAGGATGTTAATTTAAAAGCTTGTATTTTTCCATTACAAAATTTTGTGTTATAGTGAACAGCATCACAAGAATTTAATAATCATTTTAAAAACAGGAGAAATTAAAACAGAAGGGAGTGTTTATGTAGTGACTGATTAAGCATACTTTAAATATTGTTATTATTATAAATTTCATTTTCAAGAAAGAAAAACACAACCAGCAAAAGTATTTGACAAAGATACAGACACAGAAGCCATTCATTACAAAAAGTTGAACACAAGTTGTACTCGGGAATCCTCAGTCCTCAACTCTGATCTATAAGCTCTGGTTAAAAAAATATTCTCTGCTTTATGTAATTAAAAAGGCCAGTAATATCTATGCAATAAAAAGCTAAGTGAAACTACACAGGCTGCCACATAGAAAGATACTACATGACTGTCTCCCCTTCCCACCTACCCCTACACATGGGCTGAAGAAAGGCAATGGAAACTACAAGATTTTTCTGGCTTGGGGTGGGGAGTAATGTTCATTTTCCTATTTGACATGACACTCCTGCACCTGTTAAAATTACATAGGACTACAAAGAGAGGGAGGAAATCTAAGCCTGATAAATATGAGAGGAATGGCATCTGTTGTCTTCTATGAGAAAATTTGTGAAGGAAAAGCATCAAAGAAAAGCTACTGACGCATATGTATCTGAAAGTTCAAACTAGAGTTTGTCAAGAAAGATTCAACAGAAAGTTATCAAGGAAGAAGCAGACAACTCACACAGAACCCAAAATATGAATCTCTGTATCCTGAACCTTACTTTCCACACATTAAGTGGAGTGAAACAGGTTTATTTCAAGCAAACACATTAATTAAAGAAAAAATTGTTTTAAGGGAGCTACACTGCTATAAAAAAGCTTAACTGCCAGTCTATGATAACCTCAATATATTATTTGTTTTTACACCAGTGTTGCTTCAGCCCTTCACCCCTAATACAGGCATAAAATGACCAAGGACAGAATCAAGTCATAAGTATGCTGAATTAATAGGAACAGCAGGTACAACAGGTCAGGAGATGTATATAGGAAGAGAGAGTCTCCCCCCTCTTTTTCCTTTAGTTACATTTTAAAAGAGGTGATCAGTAAATTTAAAAAAAAAAAAAGCATACTTCGATTTTTATTGTTGGAAGAGTTATTGAAGGAAAGCTAAGAGATACACAAACTACATCCTTCAAGGGACAAAAACCTCATTAATCACTCTACCCAGCTTTCCAAGAAAAATATATTTTTATTCCCACCCCCTCCCCCCAACATACTATAAGAAGAAAAATATCAAAAGGCAAAAAGCACCTGACCAACAGAAATATAAAGTCTTGCCCATAAAGCACCTTGTTTGCTACTGCATCTTCTAAATCAACCACTCTCCCTTCACTGGTGGGAAGAAAAGCAAGGTAAACCCCACATGCTTTATGGTCTCTCCAATCAGGGCTCAGCTCAATTAACAATCAACATAACTTAATGCAGCTGTGCTCACACAACATTTCCTGCACCAGAAAGTATTGGGGGGGGGGGGGGGGGGGAAGATAAAAGATCAATTGTCACCACTATTTACTCTTTTTTTTTCCCTCTAAACTTATTCATATAGCAATATTATACCTGAAAGATAGCTATAAGAACTACACTTGCCAGCATCACAGCCAAGAGAAAATGGCAAATGGGAGCTTCTTCCGACTTGTTCATAATTAGCTGTAACTAATTTAGAGCAAACCAGGTGCAATCAGTTGGCAGGAAATCAGCTACCATGAATAAATCTGTCATATAAAGGACTGTAACAAAGTTTTTTTAAACAAGACTTTTGCTGAAATAATATTGGCATGAAAAGCTAGGAGGCTTCCAGTTGCATTACCAGAGATATTTTGGTATCTCAGTGGCATGATCCATTAAAATCCATAGGCTTTGCAGAATTTTATTTGGGGGTAGCAGAAATTTACATCCGTTTTGGTTTCCTTCTGTTACTGCTTGAATTACGTTATATGCTTTTGTCTTGTCTGAATCACTGAGCAGATGAACTACATAGACTGAAGTACCCTTTTCGATGTAGTTATAAATTTATTTACAAAGTTGCATGTTTAGTCTATGCAAGCATAAACTTGGTAAATGACAAGTAAAAAATATGCCAGCTTTTTGGTAAATCATGGGAATGTCACTGTTGCCTCACAGAAGTGAAAGTTTCTGTGGCAGACAGAATTTAGTCACTTAACTCCATAAAATACAGTTTTCCTCTTCATACAGCACCAATGAAATGTCTGGTACAGAGAGTGGACAGGCATAAATGGCTTCTCAGGCCACTGTTAATACAGAGACCCTCCTTGTACATACTTTCTGCTCATGCATTAAGAGGATATCCATTTATTTATAAAAGATATTAATATAATCATTGCATCTTCTTGCTACCACTCTGTGGCCAACACTACAGCCTACAGCTTATATGGCTATAAATACATTCTTTGAACAGTCATCTTCAGAAAAATGTTATGTCAGATGAAGTAAGTCAAATTGCTGTACCATGCAGGCCAGTAATTGCTAGCGCAGACCACAGTCTGAAAATTGTAGACTCACATATATGCTTCATGTTGAAACCTGTAGTTGGCTGTATTGGAATTTCTTGTACTTTGGTTTAGGAAGTAATTCCACTCTTACTTATCCTTCAAGAATTCGTGTACATTTGAAGTTTCTAACTGTGCCTAATAAAAGGAAAACAGACATAGCAAATATATACCTAAAAAAAGAGCTTGTGTCGTACTCAGTATATTGTTGAATACATCACATTAAACTGCCTCCATTAAGTAAATACTCCATAAGTAGATCTGAGAAAAATGAAAGGAAAAAAAAAAAACAACCAACCACCATAAACTATTTTCTCAGTGGTGGTCATTAAAGAGTTGACAGATCATGTGTCCCAGCAGCTGGATCTCTCCAAAATGGTAATCTGATACAAGATTTTTGTCAGGTATGTGAAATGCTTAGTTACACACCCAGATACAAATAAGTGTGTGTGTGTGTGCGAGATATGACATATGGGACCAATGGACCACAACTAAAACCACAAAACTTCCTTTGAAGTATTCTGAATGCTATAATCATTGGGAATCACCGATGTCTCAGGAAATGCAAAGGACAGACTAAAACTTATGCCAATACAGATTGCCAAGTCTAAACTGGATTAATTTTACTGAGTGAGAATCTATGTGCCTGAAGCCAGATTCTGATCTTCCTTACATGCACAGAAACATACGGTACCAGCAGGTCTGTTTATATCCATGTAACTGAAATCCAAACCTGGTCTGATGCATTTAAAATAATTGAATTTATCACTGATGTCTTACTTTGCCTGTTGCAAAGACTGTATTTTTAACCTCATTTCTGTTAGTGCATTACCAAAGACATTATAAATACAAGATCCCTCTGAGGGCCATCTGTGGAACCAGATACTACCCGATGAGGACCTCTCTGCAGTATCAGGATTGTTTACGCAGTGTAATGAACAGTAATGGTAAGATTTTTCCTATTCAAACTCAGAAGCAATATAAAAGCAGCGTAACAATACCCATAGAACATCAGAGGTTTTCAGTGCTGCTATAGGTGGGCAAGAGCACTCCCAGTCCTCATTTCTATCTGAGGGCTGTTGCCTTTTACTGTAGGTCACAAGTTAACAACTCCCACCTGCAATCTCCAAGAGCCCAGGTGGAGGAAAAGAGAACAGATAAGCAGATAAACCTATCAGTCTGGAGACAGCTGTGGCTCAAGTAAGATACCTAAGAGGGTTCACAAGCCACCAACCTTGCAGGTGTACCTTCTGCACTGTGCTACGGCACGAGAGGGAAGGCCATCTTCCTCCCTTTCTGCAAAAGTGGGCTTGGAGTAGGTGAGACAGCAGGGCACACAAAAAAAACTCCAAACAAACAAAACAAACAAAAAAATATTTCTCCAACTTCCTAACACCAAGATGGATTTATGGAGAGGAGGAAATACTTAGTTTTGCAAGGGATGGGAAGGCTGGAGCAGACATTCCCACCAACAGCAAGCTCCTAATTCAGGAGGCGAGTCTTCCTACACCTCCTCCATAGCTGGTGATGAGGAGGACCCCCTGGGAGAGCACAAAACTAGACCCCAGCTGGGAATTCATTGCAGTGCTGACTGTGTCTGGCTGGCACTGGCTACTGGAGGAGGTCAGAGCGCTTGCTCCCAGGTGAAGTATAAATTAGGCTAAGGTGCACAGCCATGCTCATACAGACACCTTTTCCTCTCCAGCTTTCCATTGGAGCGTGTTCCCTCATCCATTGCTGAAACGGCTTCTTACGATATCAGAACATGGGCCTGTATGTCATGATGACTTTCTTCAGTTAAGCATGCCTGCCAGAGACTTATGTGCTGTAACTACAAACTTTCCAAAACATATTTAGTAAGAGTGATTCAGAACATCAGTTAGCAATTATTGATTATTCAGTAATATACTAAATCATTACTTCACTAACTTATAATCAGGTTTGCTTTCAGCACCTTTCAAAATTTAAGTAACTATTGATTCTTCCATACTTTCTGATTAAAATTTAAAGTGAAAAGTGTGAGAGTTTTAATATTTTTTAAATAGAATTTTTTTAACATCAGATTAATGTTGCAAAGAAAACAACATGTGTAGTGCTAAGAGAAATAAAAATTACCTACAGGCATACTGTAACTGTGAATTAATGGTATCTGTATGAAGGCAAATATGTTTTAACCCAGGTATTATGCTTTTAAAAACGTAGCTTCTTCCATTCTTTTGTGTATTGAAGTTTATCAATTTCATTTCTGTGAAACACTATGGACCTTCATGGAAATGTCATTAAGACTGAAAAGGGGTTTTATCCAAAATGTAAGAAAGTTCCTTTGCAATATAAAGCTTAGTTATTTGATGATTTGAGCTTTTAAGACTTTTCTTACAGTTGTTCAGATGATAGTATCTGATACAGGAATTGGCTGTGCCATTACAGAGAGAAGATAGTTGTGGAAACAATAACAAGCAGTTGAAAGCAGTTCTGTTGTCACCCATGACTCAAAAATATTTACTCCACAGATGACCAAATAAAAATCAATTTTTTGTTTATTCTGGTGTTGCTGCTTTCAGGGTTTGGATTTTCCTTCTCTTTTGTGAAAGGATTGAAAGTACAATCTCAGAAGCCAAGATTCCTATAGCCTTAAACCAACGCTTTAAGAAAAATACAAAATACCAAAGATCTTGTAAAGAAATAAAAAGAAACCTCTTAAGTCAAATATGTTGTTTCTTGCAAGAAAGTGAAATGCAGCATGGTGAAATGTGAACATCTGACTTAATTCCTTCTTTTTAAAAATAAAAAAAAGAATTTAAAAAAACCTTTCAAACATATGTATGTAACACATTACAAAATATCAATATGCCTCAGGTAAGTTTGAAATAGCCAGCTACACCAAACTTACAGAATCCTTGTTTGCAACCCTATTTATTTATAATCCTTGATTTCCACATCCCTACATACACTCTCCGGCAGCCTATGGTTAGAATACATCCCATGAATGATCTCACCTGGGGAAAATCTGCAGCCTGCAGTGGTTTATCTCACCAGATTTGTATACCAGGGATAGACAGCTGCTGCTCATGTGCATGCTGGCTTGCACAAATGGGAAGGAGCTATGATATCATGGTTGTAGCAGTGAAACACTAAGTCTTTCAAAGGCTCCAGCCATAGGCAACAGGCAGCTCATAGCGTTTCTACCAAGCCTCTGGTTCCTGGCTTTCCAGAGGGGCAGAAAGCAAGTGTCACTGTGCTACAAGTGCGTAAGGTAAGCCGTCGCCTTACTACTCCTTTCACATATATACCGCTTCATGGAACTTACCCTAGGGCTAAATATACCAGACTGTTTACAAAAAGACCAGGTCTTCCCACCAGCAGCAGCACTTGATACTGTTTGCATTGCCTGGCACATGAGAGAAGGACTCCGAAGTCACACAGCCCTCTCCATTCTGCGCTGGACTGCATCCAACCCTGCTCTCCCCTCTACTCAAACAGGAATACAGCTACAATCACCTATTACCAGACAAGAGCATCCACTTGCCAGCAGGTACTTGAAATGTTATAAGTTTACACCTAAGAATATTTAGTTTGTCCAGCTAAATGAATATTTCTCATCGGTTGTAACATGTTCCCCACCATACAAAATCAGATCCACTTTATTCCAAGCGTTGTAGGCTTTGCTGAACCTCAGCAGTGTGTCACTTTTGTAACAGTCCTAAAAAGAAGAATGTTATCCCTATTCATTTGGCAGTATGATATTTTAGTCTTTAATTCTTTCATATTCACAAAACAGAACAAAACCAAGGAGTAAATAAAACTGTGACCAGTAAATGAAAGTTACCTAATTACAATCACTCACACAATCTGCTTTTGCATTAACAGATCAAAATCAATATAATTGACTTTTGTTCCATAAAACCATTTGTTTTGGTTTTCTTTTCAATCTCATACGCTAAGAAGTAAACTTAAAATGCATTAAGAAATTTCAGATAACTGGCTCTGTCAATACAGCATGAAGGATGACAAAAAAGTGAGTAGAAGAGTAATATATTTTTCACAAAGTATTGGATCCCATGAACAAGTTAATGATGTTTGCAAGGGAGAAAATGTGAGGACCAAAAGTTTTCAAGTTGCTGAGTGATAATAATGGTGCCATCTATTGTGCATCCATCACACTGAAGTGCCTGACACGCATTTTGGACTGTTTTCATACATTTTCTTTATGATGATTAATAGTGGCATTGTACCTTCTGAAATAGCAGCCCATCATACAGAGAAAGGTGTACTAATTTCAGTTCAGATGATGACAGCTTTGATCTCAGACACACATAGAGAAAATACTGTAAGGTTAGAACAAAAAAACTGAGAGAAACACTCATTTCTAAGATGAGTGTCCACAACAAACAAAGACCAGAGGAAAGGAGTATGGATAAAATACACTGCTTAAGCACAAGCACCTTTCAGAAGCATCCATTATTCTGATTTCTTTTCCCCTCTCTACATTTACATTAGAAAGTGGTGAGGTTTAAGATGTGTTTTCTTTTGTTACACTTTGAATAAGAAAGAGAGATATTACACTGCACAAGATAATTAAATTTCTGTAAAAGGAAGAAATAAAAGGTGATGTGTGTCATCTGCCCACCTCCCACATCCTGGACATGCTACCATGGTCTCTTTTACCTCTAATATAAATCAAAAAGGCACAGATGTTGATGTAACTTATGCTTGTTTCCCCCCTGGGTCCTTAAACATTTTGGCTAAACAAGTCCTCATGGGGGTTTTTTTAGTGAAAAGAGGAAGAAAATCTAGCATAGAGCCAGTGCCTTTTCATCTAGCGAGACTGGAAGCAGGGCTTTCAAGTCCCTTAAGGTAAGGAAAGCAATGTAAAGACGTTGTAGTATGAGTGTGCTTCATCTCTTCAGAGGTGGAGTTTAGCAGAGGAAGTGAATTTTTAGGGTGTGCACTTTGCTCTGACTCAAGAAGAAAAAATAAGGAAAAAAAATCCCTACTCCTATCAGAAGAGCAGGTGTAATAATAACTACCTGCATGAATGTCATAATGTATATTTAATGACTGGAAACCACTCTGAAATATCAGGATGTCATACACAAACAGGAATGGTAAATCACCGCTAGAAGTTGCTCAGGATCCTGTGCAGCCCCATGCACTCCCACAATACAGAGGCAGACCCATGCTACCACTTCCACAAGATGGGAGCACAGCTGGAGAAATCAGTTGTGCAGTCTCTTGCAGCAGTCAACAGACTTGAAAGTCTTAGTGGATAGCATCTACGTGGTGGGACACGGCAGTCTGATGTGTGGATCAGCTCAGGTGCCTACAAGCAGCACAGTAAAGTCTGAGTAGGTTTGTCAAACACTGCCACCGTTCCTAACTGCCAACATATGAATAAATACATCCCAGTTGTGCTATTTGATATGCATAGGATTTCCAAATGTGCCTGAGAGCAAGCTTAGTCCCTATTGGCTTTTGCTTTACATTTTTTGTACAGTTACAAATGTACGTAATAACATTGTACAGGACTGCTTAGAAAAACTGCCATTAGCTGGAAGATGATCTATTGAATACATTCTAGTGAGGCATCACATAGTATGGTTAAGAGATCTGATTATGATTTAATCACTTACTACATTAGAGTGGTGTTTATATACCACTTATTTTTACATTATTACTATTATCAAGGAATACTGGCATAGTTATTCTTATAAATCCCCCTGACTAACATAAAATAGTCTTGGTGGGCTTGAAAAAGAATTCCAGGAATGAGTAACTCTGAAGAACAAGAAAGGTCAAAAATTCCCCTAGTTTTTTGAGTGGGAGTACCATCAGAGATAAGAACAGTTGGTTAGGTTTTTTCCTGTTATGTTGAGTATCTAAAATCCAAGTAGCCACAAACCCCAGGAGAATGAGATAATTAATGTTCTATCCTTACCAGTAATCATAACTTCATATATCCAGGGAGTGCATAATTTACCAAAAAGAGTTCTGAGTGTAGTCTAGAAGTTTTCAATATTTATTGAAATTATACTTGTATCTCTTTTAAAGGATCTCTCCAGAGTTTAGCAGTCTGGCTCTCTATAGGACAAAAAGCATGTTAGCTAGTAAATTTTAAAGTGCTCAGGAAATTCTTTGCATAACTTTGCTATGCATAACAATGTTGAAAACAATGTTGTATCTAGCGATTTAAGAGACCTGGTCCACCAGGGCTAGAAACACCTACGCCACATAGGGCAGACGCCTGCTGTCTGTGAGCTGAAAAGGCCTTTATTCTGACCAAGCTCCCTGAGAATGTCGCCTTAAATCCATCGTTCATCCAATATTTTATATAGCTGATTCTAGTCTCTAGCTAGTGTATTTCTGTGACAGAATTTTTTTCTTTATGGGGTGAACAGGGAAGAAAGTGTCCCGCAACAATAAATCCAAACCAACAGCTGCAGATGCATTTGTCTTATGTTTAAAAGAAAAACTGTAACATTCTTGGAGGCATTGCGTTTCAGAAGCTGTCCTAATTTTAAAACAGGTAAGAAAAGGAGAAAGCATTACTCTGAAAATTAACAGTATACCATGAATGTAATGTGTTTTCCCCCCAGCCAAGAGCATGCCACCTTCCAGAGGCCCAGCCAGAACTCCCATTCAAACCCATGAAGTTGTGAGGTGCCAAGTAGAGCTGATGAAGAAGCAGGCCAGGAGATAAAAGAAAAATCAATGCCTGAGCATCAGTACAGTGTAATAAAAGTAATATCTCATTTTGACACCTTGACTGAGTTTATTTTGGACAAAGACTAGCATTATTTTTCCCCTTTCACCTAAGTTTAACTCCTCATGATACATTAGCCTCTTCTGAGTTGTCCAGTAGGGGTGACTTCTGCCTCATCTCTAACTACAGCCATATTGCTTGTATCCCTTTCGTAAAGGATACTACTATTCTCTTTTCTGAAAAGTACATTCCTTTTACTCAAAGCAAGCTAGATGTATACTAGTAGGATATCAGAGACTAAATATTGTGACTGTGATACTCAAATAAACAGGTATCCAGGCTCCAGGTTTTTTTCCCAAAAAAGTGTGCAGAGTGCCATCTTCTCACAAAATATTTCATCAGCAGAGGCTTCATAAGTGGTCAATTGTTGTTCCTTATAATGCCTAACTGACCCTGTAACAGCTTCTCCACTTTCAAAGTTTAAAGGCAAAGCCCTTGAGCTGAAGGCACTCCTAAATTCTTTCAGTAAGTTGAACCATGGATAAAGATGTGCCAATTCCCCACATTCATCAAGATCAGTTATTCCACAGAAAAATCCACCTACTCCATGGGAATTGTTGTCAGATAAACCGTTTCTCCACTGCTGAGATAACTGACAAAGAAAACCACCCATTCACAATATTCTTTAAACAGATGACTCAGCTTCCAGTTTTGTAGGCATGTTAGGCAATTTCAGTGGCTGGTTGTGAAAAACCTGTTGACCTCTCGCAGTTGGGAAACTTAATTTTAGCACAAACAAGACATAGTCAATGAGGGACAAAGAAAGGTAACAGCTCCCACCTAGTACTTGAACCTGCAGAAAATTTACATCAGAAACATTAATCCCACTGAAGTTTAGTAAAACAATATTAAGAAATGGCTTTCATCAATACAATTATTTTTTTCCTCATCATTTCTGTATGACTGGATATAGGATTGGGGGGGATTTTTTTGTATTTACTGATTTTTTTTAACTTGATTTTATTTACAACCTGCTTAATTTAGGAGTTTAAAGGAATCCTCAGTATAAACATTCATCTCTGTTGATTTCAAAAGCTCTGCTGATGTCAGCACGGACTTCTTCATTCATTCTAAAATCAGAGAAAAGGTGCAACTGAAATTCATAACTACTGAGAGAAAGAGCACAAAAAGTAATCTACCAGGGGTAAAGTAATCTACCAGGTAAAGTAGTAAAAGTAAAGTAATCTACCAGGGGTAATCTACCAGGGGCTTGAGCAACACGTAGATCAGGTGGTAGTCCTCTGCATACAAGTAAAGATCATTTAAGAGAGGAAAAACACACATTTACACCTAATTTCTACATATTAACTAACAAGAAACCTATACATCTGTTGGTTTGAGTTTTCTTCCATTGCACATGGGTTCTGAACGTCTCCAAGACAGACAAGTCAATGTACATTGTAACTGTTAGTTATAATAATATCCTTACAAAAATATTTGAAAGATTTGAACTACAGTAGAGCACACGTACTTTTCACTACCCAGTGTGAGACACAGGACAATTTAATTAATCCTTAAAAAAACCCAAACAAACAAACAAAAAAAAACCCACCACAAAAACCAACTTTGTACTTCTGGTTTATGCTTTGTGTAATGACAAAAAGCAACTGCCTGTGCACTTGTTGTCTCCAGTCATATAAAAATGCCAGAGAAACAGTGCATGTCCCAGCTGTAAAGAAGTGCCTGAAACATAATACATAACATGTAACTCCACAATTAATTTCCATTATTAATTTCCATAACATTAGGAACAAAATAAGGTTGATTTTCCACATATGTTTTAATTCATGAAGTACATCTATTGTAGGTTAAGTCTGAAATAAGTGACCCAGCATCAACAGCTTTAAATAATGAGACATATCTTTGGCTAGCAGGATAGTTCATTTCCCCTGATTTACAGCACGTACCCTGGCTATTCTTGACCCAAGTTTTTTGACAACAAAATTAGTGACTATTTCTGCAATCCTAAAGGCCTAAATAAGGACCCATCTTCAGTATTAATGTTCCTTCTTCAGCATAAATTCTTTATCAATATGCATACATATACAATGGATATACTTTCCCTTATCCAAAGTTATGAAAACTGCAAAAGAAAGGCCTCTCTTTGTGTTGGCTGCAGAGCGCTCTAATTTATAAGGTTTCGTCCAGCATGCCTTTACTGAAGTGCCATCAAACTCATTTACATTTCTATTACTTCTCCCAAAGCTAATTACAACTATTTTTATTGCCCAATTTTTTCTTAGTATTAACATCAACAGAATTGAATATATTATTCTCATTTCAAATTAATAAAGGAAGCCTGCAATTTCCAATACTCTGGGTGCCTTTTGTGAGCTGAACTGCTTTGTATGTTGTAATCCACGATTTGAAATAAAAGACTTTGGTACCTTCACACACTGAACTGTAGGTATAAGACGATAAGCAAGAAAAAACTCCTGCGCCCTTTCTTCACACCAGCGTTTTACTGATCTTCAGTAAACCTTAGCTTCAGCATTAAGGTTTTGAGGGATGCCCAGAAACAGCCGAACTGGAAGCAAAGCTCAGCTTTCTGCCAGCTGTTATCCTCACCGCCCTGGGATGTATTTTACCACCGACACACACGAATACCCCCAACCCCC
>NW_010230036.1:0-31743 GCF_000690775.1 Eurypyga helias | reverse complement strand
TGCCTCCCGGCCGGGGTCGCACCGCAGGATCGCGATGTCCCAAGCCTGCCGACATCCGTCCCCCCGCCCTTGGTTCCGACACGCCGCCCCGTGTCCCTCCGTGGGGAGCGGCCCTCCGCCTCCCCCCGGCTGTGGGTGCGCTGGAGGTGTGCGTGTAGTAGGTGTCTTGGGGGGAAAAAAAAGAACCAAACAAATAGGCTTTTGGTAAGGTCCCATGAACTATAAACATAGTAATTCCTCCGTTCTTGTTTCCTCGCTGAAACTCTTTTTCCTTCTCACCGATACGGTCCGTGGTTTGCGTGTTTGGGTTTTACATAGTACGTTTGGGAGATGTTGTCTTTTGATACGGATCCGCCTAGGGTCGCTTTGTTTTGGGTCTCTTTGTTTTGGGTCTGATTGAGGCCGTTGGGGAAATGTGTGTAACCTTCCAACTTCCGATGTGTACGAAGGTCCCGGTTTTAGCCTTTCTGTTCCCAGGCTGGGGTTCACAGGCCTTTTGGAAATGCCCACTGAGACTGAACGGATGCAGAGCTCCTGGGATGATGATGATGATAGCAGCAGTTTAGGAAAAAATCTTGTGCTGGAAACGCAATCCTTGGCTCTGTTAACGTAACGGTGGGCGACTGGCTTGCAGCTTCTTGTTAGTTGCCGAAAGGCAAAACGTAAAAATAGCCCCGGCCGAGGGCTTCTGAGCTGGGACAGCCTCGTGCTGTCACTGGCCCTGGTGTCCCCGTGGCTCTCGGGATAAGGCTTTGTGGAAAATTCCCGCCGCACAGGCGCTTCCCGCGGCAGCGTCGTTAAACAGCCCGAACCTCTGGTTCAAACCTGTAAGGTCTGTCGGAGGGTTTGGACAGCTTGCCAGGTATGCGAAGGCAAACGGAGAAGGTGTGTGTTTGCTGCTGCTTGTCTGGGGGAGGAAGGATGGTTGGGCCACACCTGATGGAAGTTTTACACGCGTGTTATGAAGTCTCCTCGGGAGCACTGGGCAGTGCTGCGGAATAGACCAGATCAGAAATGCCAGCAGGACAGGACAATAAATATTATTTCGGCCTTGACACCGTGTGTTTAAATTATACATGTAAATACAGTAACTCGGACTGAGCTGCTCACCCGAAGGTGTACGCTCTGGCTTAGGAGAGCGCTCAGGGAGCAGGGTGCTGGTCACTGT
The DNA here is from genome assembly GCF_000690775.1 of Eurypyga helias. NCBI lineage: Eukaryota > Metazoa > Chordata > Aves > Eurypygiformes > Eurypygidae > Eurypyga > Eurypyga helias. Next base: position 30,575 of record NW_010230036.1, on the reverse strand, counting down.
TCCCCGACTGACCCGCTTGGGCCTCCGGCTTTGCCAAAATCCCTGGGTATGGTTTTCTTGTACCTGGTCCTGGCTCCAGTTCAGGGTTCTCACCTTGACCCCTCGATGAACTGGAGCAGCAGCTCCGTCAGCCACAGGCTGACCCAGGCTCCAGCATAGCTTTAACTTTAGTCGTGCATGATGTCCCAGTGAAATTAAAGAGGGACGCACACAAGTGAGCTTGCATGCAAGGGTTTTAAGCTCAGGGCTGCTGCTTGTAAGCTTTCTGGGGCACGCATCCTTTTTAATTGCATGGTGATGAGAACAAATGCCGTATGGTGTTTGGGCTCAGTACGGAGCAGCTGACTCTACTTGGGACCAATACTGACGGAGTAGGAGCAATGGTGCTTCTGTGCTGGAGTTTTACGGAGGATTAATTTGCACTTGGGACCTGAAGTCTTGCTGGAAGCTAATGAAGCTTATGCCCTTAAGTGCTCAAGCCATCCTTTGGAGCAGAATTTAGTTTTCTAAGCCAGTGAATTATTTTTCAGACTGTGACCCCAGTCAATGGATGGTGCCTGGAGGACGCAGGTCTAGCGTGATGCACGTGACCTAAATGATGCCCTGATCAGTTGGCGTGACTCTACTGAGGACCCAGTGATTTGTGGTTTCGGCCAGATGGCTGTTGACTTTGGGACCTGGCCTAGGGCACCAGCCTTTTAGCCGGGTGGTCTTACAGCGCCTTGGCTATACCTGGGCTTTTTTGCAGCCCCTGTAGCAAGCCCCATCAAGTAGCAGTTATTCAGGCAAGTCACTCCACTGGCTTGAGCATGGTTATTCAGCTGAGTAAATGGTGTGCAATCCGAGTTCAAGGCGGTAGATTTTGGGTGTGAGTGATCTCTTTTTGTGGAGAACGTGGGAAACTAATTCCCAGAGCCTGGGATCCTGGCATGCCTTAAATTCCCTCCTGTTCTTAGACTTTGCCTCTATCCGGTGGGTGGGTGGGCTGGAAGTGACATGGGAGGCTGGACTTGCCTCCCCTTTACAGTAAGCAGCCCTTCAGAGAAATTCCACAGCTGTTTCCGAGCCCGTCCAGAGTTGCCCGCTTACTTTGCCGATGCTGGTTTTTACATAAGTAGGTTTTCTGCTGCTGTGCTGGACTCTGCAAAGGGAGCAGAGGAGCCCTTGGAACCGACGCAGCTCTGTAGCACAGCCTGTCAAACCGAGCGGCTTTGGAAGGAACCCTTCCAGCCCCCACCAGCACAAACGGATCATGCAGCATCTCCCCATGTCCTGGGCTGGCAAGGGCTAAAAAATTGCTGGTCTGACCGCAGCAGAGTCGACCCCTGCCTCAAAGGCAACCCACTTGGGCAGGTGGCCAAGTGCCAGCAGCTTGGGCTGAGGGACACTGGGGATGGCAGGAGAGAGATGCTGAAATCTCTGGGATGAGATCACCTCCAGGGCTGGGGCTTGCAAAGCAATAAGGAGCCCCAGCAGCTTCCATTCTTAAAACTGAGGACTAGTCCTTCAGCCCTGACAAGGCATTTTACCCCTTTCAGATGCAAAGGACTTTGCCCTTGTCCTCCTGCTGCAGAAGTTACCCCTTCTGAGTAACCTTCAGATTTAAATGAGTTGGTAATTTGCCCCTTCCTGCTCCAGATGCATGAAAACTGGGCAGTTGCAGAGCTTAACTGCAGTGTGTGCTGTGCAGCTCCAGCTCTTGATGGAGCAAGACTTAGCAGAACATGGAAAAGCCACTAATCAAACGCACCATAGTTTTCATCTAGTTTTATTTTATTTCGTTTTAACTCAGTTTCCCCAGGAAACGAGTGCTGTCTGTCTCCTGCCCTTTGCGTTTGGCCAGTTTCAACCAGATCGCACCAATGGTTGGCAGTCTCTGGGATCATTCGTTTCCCACTTGTTTGTGTTAAGATTAGTGGCTGGCTGAGAAATCTTAGAAGCAGCGCTCTCTCTGAAGAAAAGGAGATGGGTTTCAGACGTTCCCCGTTCTGCCTGGTAGCAGCTGCCCGGCCTGGCATCACTCGTGTGGTGGTCAAACATGCAGCACCATCATAGCCCTGGTTGCCTCGCGATGTGTGAGTGGTCTGCGGGGCAGGGGTTGGTGCGGGGTGACGTTGGAGTGGAGGGGGCTGTGTCAGAGGGGCAGGAGGGCAGAGGACACGTATCTCCAGCAGACGGGGCCCGTTTGTTATGCCTCTTCGCAGCGCGGCTACCCTTTTTTTGGTCAGGCTAAAGCCATTTGACATTTAGGAAGGCTGGCAGGCTGACAGCTGTAGCTTGGGGCCTGGTTTCCTTGACCTCCAGGATACCTTGTGCTGAAGGGAGGTGAGCGTCGGAGCAGATGGGAACGTGCAGCCTGGGCAGGACTTAACGCAGGGGTGTGTGCATCTGTGTGCAAACATGCACCTCTGCAATGGTAGCGTGATTATCTGGGTGTTCACCGGCATCATCCTGTTGAATTCAATGATAATTTGACACTGATGAAAAGATGACATTCAGTGCCGTACGTTTCTCCCAAAATAGCTTCAGTGAGCGAACGTAGTCTCCCGATTCCCACGCAGCCCCCTCCCTGCAGTTTCTTTAGGCAGGTGTGTACTTGGGCTGATGCCGTGCTGTGAGACGTCGGGGACGTGATTCTGTATCACTAAGCACCCCGGTGTAGGTGCAACTGCTCTGGCATGGGCGTCTTGGGTGCTGCCTCAGAAATCTGGCCAAAACTGTGCTAGGAACAGCAGTCCTATCCTCACCCAGGCTGTGCCTGGTCCAGGCAGCTTTTCACTATACCTGTGCTGGGTGTGGTGGGCACATTTCTTCCAGACCTGGACTGAAGGAGAATACAGGCGTCTGTTCAGGCAGCAGCGTGAGAAACAGGAGCGTGAGGGTGTCAAGCAGCACACGTGGGGTGCCCGTGCAGTTCCTCAGCCAGTGCGTGTTTTGCTACCCTCTGTTGCTGCTGGTCTTCAGACCATACATGGCCTGTTGCCCCAGGGCATAGAGCGTGGCTCTTCAGAGATGCCAGTGTCACTCTCTAATGTCAAAAGTGTCACCCCAGAGGGCCAAGCTGAATCACAAACACCCGTATGCCACTCCTTTTCAGGCAGCCTGTGATGCAGCTAAGGTCAGATGCATCTGTCAAGGTGAGATGAAGGGAGGAACTGTGTAGCTGGTTCCCCTCAAGGGTCAGGGAGGATGTGGAGCACCGAGCCATGCCAACAGCGCAAAGGGGGATGCCATTCCCTCTCCTCCCACATAAACTCTTCTGGCCATAGATGGGGCTGGGCACCTCTGGCACCCCGAGCATAAGTCTCTACCGTTAGAGATGTGACAGCAAAGGAGAACAGTTCTTGCTTCCATTCCTTTCCCCTCCACAGGCACCAACTCTGGCACCACCGTCAGCATGGCATGGTAGATGACTGTGGTAGCTATGAACAGGCTGTTGGGCTCAGACCAGAGATTCCGTGCAGGCTCCTCCCCTGAGGGTGCAAGCTTTGGTGTGAGAAACCCCAAAGCAGGCAGTCATGGGGTAAAAGTTGCCGCTGTAACCTTTATGCCTGCTCTTGGTAGCTGTATTGTGCTAACTGTATACATTTAGTGATGGTGTAGTGCTTTCTCTGTTAGGTTTTTAAGCCAAACTGACTGGGTTGCGTGACAAGAGGGAAGGATTGCAATGCTTCCACCACCACAGTGGACTTTTCCACTGTGGAGCTTTTCCAAAAGATGTGCCGGCGCTGGAGAGAGCTGGTGTGGCCCGAGTGTCTGGGACGCTGCAGGCTCTGACTGGCTGCACCTTAGGGACTTGGTAGCTCTGGGTTTTGCAGGCTCTGCTCTCTGAGGATGGGGAAAGATGGAAGCGAAGAGTGCTTTGTTAGGAACAAAAGAGCGTGTAAAGCTTGTGGGAGTAGCTGCCAGCACTCATTAGACAAAGTAAAAACCACCCCTTAAAAGAAAAGGGGTGTGTGTGTTTACAGATGGGGGCATACAAAGACAAATAAGACTTTTTAAAAAAAAGGCATGAAGGCGACATAGCGAGCATGCTGTCAGACACAGTGCCCCTCGCCAGCTAATATCATCTGCAAATAAAACAAGTTAGGTTGTTGCTATTGCAGCTGCTTTCCCTCACGGAGCAGCGTGAGCCAGACCTGTCCGACTCTCAGAAACGCGTTGGCAATTGGCCTGAAGTCTGAGGCGCGTAGGGTAGCTTAGTTAAAAAAAAAAAAACCAATATAGCAATTATCATCCAAGATGAACACGTACAACCATAACGTTTGCTTGCAGTTGTGTTTTCTATGACACGCTCTCGGAAGTTGCTGCATTCACCAGCAAACACAGCCCGGGGGTGATCGGCTTCTTCCCTGACCTGCAGTTAACAGCAGGGATGATACTTCAACAAGTTTTAACGTGGGAGGAGGAATGGATTCAGCGGCTTGGGCAGAAGGCTGTCCGTGGGGTCATTTGGGGTCCAGCCCGTGGGAGCTTTCCTTCTGACCTTGGGCAAAGCACAGCAGCTGCTCAGTGCCTCCGCTCTTTAAACCTGATCCCTTACGATTCGTTTCAGAGCGGTTGATTGATATCGGTTTCCTCCTCTGAAACAACCCCAAAATCCCCAAATATTTGTGCATGGAATCGAAGCTTAAATAGAAAGTCTCCCTCTCTCCTCCCTGCTCTTTAACTCGGATGAAGGTGGAAGAAAAAGAATCGTTCACAGCCATCTGCTGGAGGCATCAATCACGCTGGGAGCAGACTCTGCCCATTGTTCCACACGTTATTAATGATGAAAAGATATAAACATATGAGCTCATAATTATGTTGCGTTTAAATTACTGACAAAATAATGACATTAGGAGAACAATGGGGTTACAAAATCATGCGGACAAAAGCAAGGAAGTGCCAGGACTGACGTTGCATAGCTCCTCTTTGCATCTGCATTTTGATACCATCTTTAATTCCATAATTGCATCATTTTTTCCCTTTCACAGAGTCCCTCTTTCAGTGGATAGTTAATTACTGCATAATTCATTTTCTCTTCCCCACATTTATTTTCTGAGCGTGTCTCCACATCTATTTATTTTACACCCCACCCAAACCTTGAGCTGAGCAGTGCTGCTGATTCCTTCCGGGGGGCTTCGCAGGTGGGGAGGGTCTTATTCTTGCAATGTCTCAGGTACAAGTAACTGTCTTCGTTTTCATAGTTGTGGAATGGAGGCAAATAAAGCTGAAATGGTTGAAAGGCCTTCAGTTTCGGCTGCCTCAAAGTGACACTTAGGGATGATTTGATTTTTCACTGACCTCAGAATACGTGGCATGATGAAGCAGTTCATCTGCTGGGAGCACAGGGACGATGGACCTCGGCTGTGAGTCTCATCTTGCAGGTTAGCCCGAAGTGTCTTGGCCTTGCAGAGAGTGGGCACCGCCCCATTAGGGGTCACCTGAAGATACTCGGGTTTCAGGTATGTGCAGTCAAAACTCTGGAGCTGAGAAAGAGGTAACGCCTGCCTGCAGGTGGTACATCCAACTTCCTCAGTCAAGGTGGTTGTGTCTTCTCGTGTTGCCTCGTTCATGGATCTTTCTTACCTTCAGTGAGTGAGGCAGGGTCTCAGAGAGAGCCCTCACTTTTATCACACAACCCTGTCTTTTACCCAAAGAAGTCGAATTCAGGACACAAATGATTTATGGTCTTCGAATTAGCAACAGAATCGGTGCAGATGTGTACAGGAGCTGGATGGAGGTTGGTTGAGCAGTCTTCATTATGATACCTCTTAGCTTTGGGCTGCTCAAGTATGCATTCTTTGTATTAAAAATTTAACATAGCTGGGTTTTAATGTAATTTTCTGTACAAAGGGAGAGAAAAATAAAAATTAGGCTCGTCACATGAAACTGCAGTGACCTGGGTCATCCAGAGCGCACAGACAGCCTTTGGGCTGTAGCATTAGTTTCTAACCCATGAGATAACGGCCTGCTTAGGAGCACTGCTTGGCTGTGGATGGTGGTAGTTGCCCAAGCGGGATGGCATGCTCAGCAGGTCCTCTGCTGCTCTACTGGAGGTTTTTGCAGCCTGGGGCCAGGATACCCTCAGATCCCATTTAAGGATGGAGTGGGCTGAGCTTTGGTGCTTCCTGACTCTTCTCTGACTTGACTGTGTCCATCCTGCTCTTCCCTCTGTGGAAGCAGAGTTTCTCATCCCCTTAGACTCCCCCTCCCCAGCATCCCCTCCCCACCTTCCCCTCTGTTCCTGTGCATCCCTAACAAATGCCACCTGCTTCTTCTCCCCCGGCTTTCTGGTACCATTCCTCTAGCTTGTGCCCATCTTTTGTTACTACCGGTGCCACAAATAATTTTTCAGAGGCCCCAGTTCTAGATGCCCTGGTAGGGTTGTGTGCAGTCTTGATTCCTGTTTAGTTCATGTTCAAACTGTAAATAAAGGTCAGCCCAATACCCTTGAAGGAAGTATTTCAGGGGATTCATCTTCTTTATTTTTAGTCCAGAGCCGTGACTGTGGGCATCCTCTGAGATCAGGCAACAGGTAACCGGCTGCTTTAGGCCAACTCTATAAAAATAGTTTACACCTAAAGAATATGCTGCATCCTGCCCTGTTTCTGTTGTATGCAGTCTTGCTTGATCCCACCTACCTTCTGCAATTAAGCCTAGGTGGATGTGCCGTTTTATGGGGCTCAATACGAGGTTGAAATTGCGTCAGTTAATAGGAGAGTAATCATGCTTTTTTGTTTTCTGAGAGCGAATAGAGACATGATAGTGCAAGCAAGAGTGTGCAAGCTCTAGAGGCTGGACTTCCAGCTGAAATGCAAGTTGGTGCAGCTCAGCCGCTTCCCGGAGAAGTGATGTCTGTAGTCCCAGCAAGCCACTAGATGCTTTTGGCCTGCAAGTCAGCCTCCTGACCAATTTACGGTGAGTTTCTTCCTACAACTCCGTTCAGAGGAGGGGAGGGCTGTTAGCATAACCCTCACGCTGCAGTAAGAGAGGAGGAAGCAGAAATTTCAGATGATGCTCTAATGAGCGTAACAATTGGCTTTCTTTACGTACTTTGGGCTTTTTTTGTTTCATTAAACTAGATGAGGAAAAGTGGATGATACCAGCAAAGAAAATACAGTTGCCAACAAAATCTGGTCTTGGAACAGACCAGGCTGACCTGCAACGAAGCAGTCAGGATGAGAATGATTTTGAAGTCAGACTAGTGTTCTTGGGAGTTTGTGGCAAAAATTATGGCCAAGATGGATTATGTCAGATTATATATATATATATAATGGTCTGTTCCAAGACCATATATATCTATGTCAGATTAGGTTCATAAAATAATGACAGAGCAGAGTGTCTTAAAAAGTTTGGGATGACTCAACAGCTTGTTCACATTTACAAAATAATTAATAAGCCAGATGCTAAAAACTTGCACCAGCCGATTCTCCCTGCATTACCACTGTATGTGAATAAATCCAAGGGCTAGTACTTGAGTACTGAACTTCATGTATTCGACGAGAAGAGAACTACTAAAAGGGAGCGTGGGACCAGTTTTCGGCTTTGGTCTGTGGGTGCTTGAGGGCCAGGGATGCTGTGAAAGGTAACTGAGAGAAATGGCTTGTATGAATGGGGAGATCAAAATAATAATTAAAAAAAAAAAGAAGTGGTTTTGCAAATCGAGAAAAGGTTGTATATCACTGGCCTGGCTGTCCCTGGCCTGGAAGGCAGCAGTGAGCCTGTGTGCCTAGGATTTGGCCTGAGTTTAGGGTAGGGATGGTGTGTTGGCTTCAGTTAATCCCTGACACAACCTTGTTCTCTGTAATTTGCGTGGGTGTTTTTCTTTTGAGGTAAGCGTATTTGGGCAGCTCTTCAGGCACCGTAAGTTGCCATAGCTCCCTGGGGACAGATGCAGCTCCTCTGTGGGGTGGCCCTCGTGCGGGGTGTGCCCCGCTGGCCTCTTTCCAACCCCTGTTCTACCTCCCCCCTCTCTTTTCCTCATAGCATCTGTGGTTGGATGCTGAGAAGCAGGGACAGGGCTTCAAAAAAGCTGGCTCAGCAGAAGAGGTGGAGAGCCAGCTGATGCCAGTATTAATATTCTTTCAAAATTGATGGATGAGACGATTATAAAATTGCAGAGGGAAGTGAAACTTAACGGAATCCATGTTTTAATTGCATTCTGGATTTTTTTCAGCAGCCAGCCTCTGAGGTGCAGGACAGATCGAGCATTTTTTGTGTGGATGTTGATGTAGACCGCATGATGTATTGGTTTTTAAAGAAAAAGAAACGGCTTAAGCCAGTTTGTTTTCCACACTCCGGTGCTTTTGGTCTTCTTCAGTTGCACCGTGTGGTACCATCCTCTGTCTAGACAGTAAATCTCCAGGTTTGCCTGTGCTGTTGAGACGCCCAAGCCTGAGGGGTACCTAGGTCCTGGATTTGTGATTTCCCCTGTCTGCCCTTCATCCCTGAGGAGAGGAGTGGGGACGGTGGAGCCATTTGGCTTGCGGTGACTGACAGCATGGGTCCGTGTTTCCTCCACGCTGCACACCAGCTTTTGGGCACTCACACCCGCTTGCCTCTAACCTGTGGAAGATCCTTTTTCAGCTGACGAAGCCCACCCCCCCGCTCAGTCTGCAAGTGGCAGTCCTAAATGGACGGCCTGCCTTTTAATGGGAGCTTTCCTGCACTTCATTTTATACCCTGCCTTCTCATTTTCCTTGCTGTTTCTCTTGGCACTGCTAGGAGGAATGTCTTTCTGGGCCCAGGGAGTATCTGAGGGTACATGGGTACCTACTTTGTGCCGTGCTGATAGCTGCTGTGGTCGAATGCTTCCCTCTAAGCAGAAGTAGTGTATTTAGGTGGTCTGCAAAGAAAAAAGGGAAGGCTATGACAGCAGGCAAATAATGATCATGATTTTAGTCATAATGGATGTTGCTGAACAGCCTGCAGTGGATAGCTGACTTCTAATGAGTACTGTCTTGAAAACAGGCCCGGACATTTGTGTGCTTGCATGAGTTTTTCTCATGGACAGGTGTTTTGCTGGAGTATGTTTCATCTAGGGTTGGACCAAAACACTCTCCATCCGTTATTGTTTTTCTTTGGGCTTTAACAAAACCAGTGTTTTCTCTGCAGTATTTTTGCCTAGCCTTTCTTTCCTCTGGGACTGAGAACTACTCTCCACAGTCTCCTTAACCAAAACATGACTTGCCTTGACTTGGGCATATTTTGGAAAAGTACATGCGTAGGTTGTTTAGTTAAGAGGAGAAAGCATCAGCGTTTTACTGTGCCGCCCCCTGCTTTTTCCCAAGTCAAAGGCTGAGGAGGAGACACGTTTCAAGACGTTTCTATTGAGGAGTGGGGTCTCAATTGAAGTCCCAGTCTTATGAAGTCCCGGCGTCTTCAGCAGACAAGCCTTCTGCTCCCAGCAGCTGCAGGTGAAGTTGCATAATAGGGGGTATGCTCAGGGGCTTGGGCTGCCCTGCTTCTAAAAGTGAGTAATTTGGGGTGGAGACGGTCTTCTGCCTGAGTGCTTTAGCATGCCTATTTTCTCCACCTCATTTCTCTGGAATGATTCCTGGAGTCCAGTCGGGCTGTTAGGAGCTCCCCCATTCTCCCCTGCTTTTCTCCCTGGGTCAGTGGCTGCAATCCGTGTGGTGAGTTTAGAAATTAGTTCCTTGTGCTGCGTTTCCTGCTCTGGCGTTGGATGCTGTTTTAACAGCTCCAAGCTAAGGTTAGAAAGGGTAGCGCACCAAGGAGCCGGACTGCTGTGACAGGAAACGGTTCATCCGTTCTCAAAGCTGGTGTCCTCGTAGGCAGTAAAACGGGCTGGTGAGATGTGAGTGCAATCCCTGTGAGTGATGGAGGTGAGCAGCAGATCACAACCACCTTCTGAGATCCTAAAGGACCTGTAATCTTTGCGGTGTTTGTGCTGAAAATATCCCCTCTGCCTTTCCAGACGTGCGCTGTTCGCACGCGCGCAAACGTTGAGGTTTTGCAGTGTGCACGCTTGCGATTTTTTCTGCTTTGGGCACAGCTGGTGATGCTGATGGGGGGATTTCTACTGTACAAACACTTGCTGCTTAGAAGGTAGAAATTTGCTGAGACTGGCACTGGAAGCCCAGCAACTCTCCCTTCAGTGAAGAAGGGAACTGCCAGCGGCCGAGCTGGGCTCAGCAACGCGTGCCTGCGTGGTCACAGCAGGACCAGGGTGCTGACGTTGTTATTTGGAATATTTAAATTCCTTGAGCTTCCCCCCTCAGCAATACTTGCAAATACAATTATTTAAATGTAAAAGTAAACCTGAATTATACTATTTTGCAGATGCTTGGGAGCCTGATTTCTTCCTTCCGCTACGGTAGATCTGTTAACATCAGTGACTACAGCCACAAGTTTCTTGTCCAGGTATTGCTTGTCTTTGCTTCTGTGGGATCAAGGCCTGTTCAGTATTTTTTGACCTGATTTCCTTTTGTTTGCTGCACTGTTCTGTATGCCTGTTTCCCTGTAAATGTTATGAGAACTGGCAGTATGGGCCTGATGCCAAGGGTAAGGGGCTAACATAGATACATCACTTTTATTCTGGAAGACCTTGCTATCCACACTTCTCTGGCAAGGTGGTAATAATGTTTTACAGGAGAATGCCTTTCTCATCATTTGATTTCAGTCTGCTCTAACAAGGTTCATTGGCAGCCCCAGGCATAGCAAGCGACGCACGGGGGCCAGGGTCCATCCGGCAGCAGGAGATGGGGACAGAGATGGGGCTGGGGACATGGCTGCAAGCCAGGTGAGCCTGAGGTCCATCCAGAAACAGGGCTGGAGAGCAGCACCGCTGCGGCATCCCTGGAGTGGGCAGCGATGGCCCTAGGGGGATTAAAATGAGGTCCTGTTTCTATTTTTTAAGTGCCAATCCAGTGCTGTAGCCGTTCTGCTGTGCTGCTTATTCAGCGTTTCGTTTTAGGAGGCCTGAAGGTATGTCGTTGCATCCAAAGAATGCCTCCTCCGTGAGATCCTTGCATTTGCAGTATCCGGCTGTTCCGCGTGTGCTGAGCTAGGGACAGAAGCGCTCGTGAGCGGAGACGGTAGCTGAGCGGTTTTTTAGGCTCCCGGTACGTGGCTGCGCTCAGCGGGCTGCTGTCACGCAGCGTGACATACGTAGTGTTGTCATGCCGAGGTTATTTCAGAGGGACGCACGTGGCAGCTTTTGCACCCGGGGCCGTGCAGTCTAAGGGCACGCTATTTAAGCCGGAGAGACACTTGATGAGAGGCCAAGATGGTTATTTGCGTTACTGATGAGAAGATTAGTAGACAGTGTTCGTGGTTCTCTTTAGAGACCTGTGGAAGATTGGGATCAAACAAAAAGGAGGGGGTGGGGATGTGTGTGTAATTTCCGAGGCCTGCTGCCGAAACCTCCATTAATACTCTGATTTGTTGCCTTCCACACTGGCTGGGCATTTTGGTCCAAAACTATTTATTCTTGGTATTGGTTGCATGTTCAGGTCAGCTGACTGAATTAGTTAAAATGGAAAATGCCTTTTCCAAACCGTCAAAAGCTTACATAAAAATTGTATTTAACCCATTTTTTCATTCAAAAGCAAAATGCAAAAAGACTCCTCTTGTCTACTCCCTTCTTCCACCCGCCCTCTTCTATGTATCTCTCAGTGGCAAAATGGGAAAAGTGAAAAGTTGAAGAAAATTTTCTTTTATGGACACTCATACATGTGTGTATGGAGGAAACCCCAAAATATATGGATATTTTTTACTTACAAGAAAAAAAATTAGGGAAAACCAGTTGTTTATGAAAATTTACTTTTATGCAAAACATGCATATAGCAGCTTGCGGTAGCTTTGCAAGTTATTCTGCCTTCTGATGGTACATAAATGTGGGCTTGAGTCTCCATTTTCATGCCCTTGCTTATCATTTTCGAGCTACAGCACAGTTGTATTGCCTTAAAACTAGTCTAGGGCATTGGATGACTGAGCCCAATTATTTTTCTGTTAGCTCACTGGGTTTTTTAATGTTATTTAGTACCACAGGCAATGGGAACTCCTAGCCCTGAGGCATGCCGTGCAGTTGTTTGGGTGACCTGGCCTGGCTGCCGCTTAGCCTGCATCCTAGGCCGGGAGGCTCCCTTCTCCGTTTTGTTGATGACACATTGGTCCGATAAAAAGCCAACGACTGCTTTCAGAGGGTCTGAAGTCGCTGGTGTGGTGTGATGCATACACTTGAGATGTATCAGCTTCTCCCTTTTGGCAGAAATGGTGAACTGCTGTGTTAAATGAATGTGTCTCCTCTTCGAGAGGAAAATCCTTGGCACTACTTTATAAATCTGTTGGGAAACTGTGGGTTAAATAACTACTTCTCTCAACCACATTAACATTTTACGTTCTGTTCTTGCACTTTTGGGATTTTGCTACTGATGTGCAAGCAAGAAGGTAAAAAAAAAAAAGGTGAGAGAAGGGAGCAGTTAGTTTGTTTGGTGTTTTGTTTGTTTTACTACTTCAGTGCATCTTTCTTGCCTGAATCTGATTCCTGGCAGTGCTGTGTCCCTCAGTGAATCCCATCCATTGCTGGCCTTATTTTAAAAGCTTTTAAAGATCAGTTTCACCTGAAAAGAGTACTGTGAATTGGTTGTGGTGCCTGTGGGAAGTGGGGATTATGCTGGTGTGTCAGCGTATATCCGTTTCGACCCTCTGGAGCTTGAAGTGAAAACTGGGAGTCACCTAGGCATTAGCTGAAGAAAAACCCATCTTAGGCCACTGCAGAAGTCATAAGCAGAAGAGATACAAGTTGCAGTGTTCCATGAAAGGGAACTGCTAAACATGTTTCCTTGGTAAGCAAACCAGTTCGTGAACTGTTTTGTGTTATTTTTTTGTAAATGTCCCCATTTCGTCAGCTCCTGTTCAGTGATAGATTGCTGGCACCTTACCTTCTGCAACCCAAAAGCTAGAAGAAAGAGGTTTGTAGGAGTAGCAATTTCAGGAGATTGCTTGGAATCTCAAACTGCTTATTAGGTTTCTTTGAGTTATGGGGTGATGTATTTGGTACTTGGTATTTTGTTTCAGAAGTACATAATGTAAATAAATCGGATTAGAATAGCGCTTGTACATTTTCCGTCAGTCTTTTGGCTGGATTTTCTAGCTTGGTAAAGCGGAAATATCCAGGAATTGGCAAACTCTTTTCCTGTGAATGCCTTTCCTGTGAAAAGCTGGTGCAAAATAGTTCTATTTTAGCAAAAGGAAAGACTATTAGGGGTGGTGCACCTCCCAAATCCATACAGGTCTGTGTGCCACTTTGAGGATGCATGCACGAGGTTTAGCGCTATCCCTGCATCACCTTTCAGGAATCGCAATTGTATGGACCACTTGCAGATATCACGCCACCAGAGGAAGGTAAACATAGCACCCACCTGCCTTTCTTAGTGAAGGGCACTTGGCATCCGGGAGGCACAAACCCCACCCTGCAACCCTTGGTCTCCCCAGGAAAGCTGGTGTAAATGAGAGCGAGCTAGAGAAGCAGGGTCCTGCAGTCCATACGTTGTCAGCTTCCTGGGTCTTAAGAATGCAGTGGGTGGTTGGAATGAAAATAGACAGCCGTGTGTGCGATACAAGAAATTATTAACTCCACTGCATGTATTTTTATAGTGAAATTGCATTTTCACGTCTCCGTGAGAGATACTTTAGTGGGATATAAACCCAGCAAAGCATTTCCTTTTTGTGGACGTAGTGACACAGATGTGATGAAACTAGCTACTCTCTTGATGAAAACACACCGAGCTGGTAATTTGCATCCTCTCTGAGGAAATTTAGCGATGCAGCAACGGTGGATGGAGGTTGTATTTCTTCACGTTCCAGATTGACATTGCTGTACAGGAAACGGGATGTTGGATAGGCATAGCTTTAGCATGGTCAAGTGACCGTGGTTTCAGAGTGAAACACGGGATTAATAACTACCTAGAAAACGGAGTGTTATTCAATGGAAATTTGATTTCACTGCTTAGTGACTCAGGAATTTGAGCACAAGATTTGAGTCATGTTTTTAAAGGTGTTTTAACAGGACTTGCAAAGTTATGGGTACATTTCATCGCATTACAGTTCATATGCCTGTAAAAGCTTGAGAGCGCTAAGTCCACTTTTGCTTGTGAATTGGGCAGTTAGTGGCTTGGCCACCTGCATTTTGTGTTTGCATGCAAAATAATTTGCATTAATGCAGTAGAGCATCCTGTGCGTGTATAGCGTGTGTTATAAGTAACCCGCACGGAAAGTAGGTGTGGGACATGTCGCTGTAGGAGGCTATGTAGGTAAGACTGGGTAATTGCTGGAGGTTGCTAGGTTGTGTCCTGTCTTAAAAAAAGAAGGGGAAGAAGAAGATGGAGCGGAGAGGGCAGGGGTTACCTGGCTATTGTAGTTAGGATTCGGTCCGCTTCAATCAACGCAGCGCTTTGTTGATGTCAACAGAGTTATGCGGGGCTCTGTTTCAACTGGTCTCCAAAATCACTCAGTGTAAGAACTGACAGTGAGGTCATGCGGATTTTTTTTAAAGGACCTGTTGGACTCATCAGGCTGTGTTATGTGCCTCTGTGTTAGTTAAGCATGCCCTTTAGGGTTCAACCTTTAATTTTCTGCTGGAAGCAACTTCCCTTCTAGAGTCAGAGATGGACAGCAGTTGTCATTAGAGACTGTAACATATTAAACCCCAAAGCACTGTAGAAATTATTGGGGAAGGAAAGGAGCTGCGGAAGGTAGGAGGAGAGTTAATTGTACGATGAAGGCCACGCTGAGAAAGCGCACCGCTTAGCACTTGGTGTCGCAGGGAGAAGATCGGTTGTATCGGTGTTTAGTAACTACTTTCACAGAGTCTGTACATGTGCATGTAGTATATATATATATGTAAATTAGTAGCTGCCTGACTAGGTATAAAGGCTTATTACGTAATTGTTTGAACAAGGCAACAGAGAAACTAAGACTTGCGGACTCTTATTTTGCTCATTACAAACATTAAGTTCCTCTCCCTCCGCCTCCGGGCACTCCAGACGTTGCTCACACGTTATCAGTATTGGCCCTTGCTTCCTGCTCGCTCTCTGTCCCTATCCACAGTTTCTTCCTGTTCCTGCCCTGGCCTCCAGCTCCCGTTAGGAGTCCAGTGTCTTTTCTCCTGCTGCTTTCTTCATCCTCCTTTATCTTCAGAAACACACTCTTCCCCTAACAAATGTAAATAAGGCAGATTTTTAGTTTCCCCTTAATTTCTGTAGCATATGTAAGATAAAAGAACTTTTTTTTTTTTAATTAAGAAAAGGCCTTTCTCTGGTGTTTGTTTCCAGACACTGTGAATGGTGTGAGACCTTAGGAAAAAAGAGTATTTTTACAAGGAAACTCTTTTGGTATAAATCTTGCTAAACTTTACATGGCTGAAAAAAGTGTTCATCTCTTGACCCATAATTCCAGGAAGGTGATTTTACTGAGGTTCAGACTCTCGGGTTTTATATCGTGGCAAGTTTGCATCCACTAAGGAAATGGCTTCACCTCTCACATACTGTTGAGTCCTTAAAGTCCAGAGGCAAAATTCAAGTCTGGAAGTGTGGGGCCGTGTGTCTGTGGGAGGGCTCTGTCTGTCAAAGCCAGGCCGTGCCTGGCCGTGGGGCAGTAGTATCGATCGGATTAGCCAGGACATGCAGTGGGATGGTTTTAGTGACTTTTCGCTGGTGACAGGAAGATGAAGGACTACCTGGCTGGTCACAAAGGCTGCTGGGCACGTGCATTTAACCAGCGAAAAGAGTTAGGCGCGATGCTGTGTTGTATGCCCGTGGTATCTGTGAGCGGGTGTTTGGTGCCTGAAGACCAGCTTTGCTTCCCTGTGACACAATGGCTGTGTGCGTGGCATCGGGAAGTCTGTCCCAGCATAAAGTTCAGCTTGGTGTTCTTCCTCCAGCACAAGACTGGCTTGTTTTTCTGATCGGGTTTTAATCCAGAAAAAGCAACCTCTACCATCGGTGAGCCGCGGGATGGGTACCTTGTGCACATCATACTTGACGTGTCCCAAGAGCATGCTGTGCCCTGCTTAGACGTGGGGGCCAGCATTCAGTCCTTTTCCCTTTGAGCTGTGCCTGGCGTTGGCATAACCTAAGCTATGCTTTAGCCTCCTGAATACAGGCTTAGCTAACTTGTTGTTCTTTGGGACTATGCAGTCTCCACAGTCCAGGCAACCATCACTTCATTTCCCCTCTCCAAAGGCTGCTGTTACTCCCTGCTTTTTTCTTTCTTTCTTTTTTTTTTTCCTCCCAGGACTAACAGCTCTCAGTGGCACCTCCAGTAATGTTTCATTGCCATGCAAAAGGAGGAAAGCACTTTGTCAGCAGCCTACTTCAGGCAGAGAAATTTGTATCTGTGAGAAGCATATGTACAGAACAGCAATTACTCAGATCATCAATATTTATACAGCAGATAATAGTCATCATGGACAAGATGAATATTGTCACAACAGCAATAGCTGCTTGGGCGGGGGGGTAAAATGCAAAGTATAATTGCGAGGTTTCTTTAAACGGGATAATTATTTAACTTTCGAGTGATTGGTGAAAATAGCTTAGTGACTGAATTAAATATTCATTGGGAGTTCACCTGCTTCTAGAAAGTAAAGGAAATGTCCCTCCTGTCTACCCTCATGTCACACAGTGAAAGCTGCCTGGGAAGTCATCCTTTACATGCGGCTTTTGCTGAAGGCAATGCTGGTGCCAGTCATGGAACAAGGAATCATAAAAATGAAAAAAAAAAAAAAAAAGGAGCAGCCTGTTTTGAAAATGAATTGTTGGTATGTCCATTGCATACAAACACGTGTTTGTGGCTGCATGGAGGCTGGCTGGCTGGATGGATGCACATGCTTTGCTTTTAGAAGTCACGTCCCGGTGTCTGTGGGGGAGGTGGCTATGTTTATGGCAGGTTTTTTACTGGAGGTTTCCAGCATCCCCCCTCGCTGGCTGCTGTGACACCGGTCACCTCAGCGGTGCGTGGCTGGACAGATGGCCCAGCTCAGCAGCTGGCTGGAGGGACAGCCAGGGGGATGGCTTCCAGTTTGGACAGGCGATGCAGCTCCTGGTTTCTGCAGGAGCACGCCTTCTTCCACCCACCCCTTTTCACCTTTGTATGACAGCGTGGTTATTCGGAGGACTTACCTCTACTGGCAAGAAAATCTGCTTGTTTGCCCTGGTTTTGAGTAGTATTACATCAAAGACTACCTGCATGTGAGCTGTTTGCTACAGATGATTTACTTGCTGACTTTATTCTCCTACTTGTGAAATGCCTCTGAATAGCTTCATTTTTTCTTTATACTGACTGACTCTTCGGATGTGACTGAGTATGTGAACCCTTGCCACCCCCGGATTTCTTCCAGTTGAGGGAGAACTGTGGATGGGACCGTGCAGCACTTGGTGTTCAGCATTTAGCTCAGTTGGGTTGGCTGTCATTTGCAACGTCAATCACCCAGCTCAAAGTTTTTGAAACACCAGAGCAACTCAAGAACATTTTCAACTGAGTAGATCCACTAAAGACCTTAAGTGTACTGCATTATCAAACTTCCAGGCACCGTGTTGTATGGGGTGCAGATAACGAGGCTTCTTGTGCAATGCTGGGAGAAAAGTTGGCCCAAGAGTGGGATTTGCAAAAGTCAGCATCCCAAATAAGGTGATACACGAGCTGGCTACAGCAAGGGAGAATCAAGAGAAGGTCTTTTAAGCCCGGCAGCCCTCTCTCTGTTCCAGGAAAACAGGCTGAATGGCTCATTTTTCTTTCTTTCTGGAATTAGGTACCTTCTGCTGAGATGTAAGCGGTGGAGGAGCTAGCGGTTGCTCTCTCCTAGTTAGGTCTGATATTCAGCCCGAAGGAAGCTAAGATTGAGCTCCCACCTTTGTCTGGCAGCATTTGATTGTGGATCTTTTTCTCTTTATAGGATTCATAGATTTCTCTGCTTGGATTCTAGCCCTTCTCCAAATGAATTTTTAATATAAAATATCTAAGCATTCATTGGAGCAGGGACAGGAACCCAGGTCTCTGCCTTCCCCTCATACTCGCTTTTCTTTTCTGACCTGAATATTGAATTATGCACTTCAAAGTGGAATGAGGTCAGCAGGAGGCATCGTTGGAGTTCTGCTGAGCTGCTGAAATGGCCGGTATGGAAAACTTTCATCTGAGAGAAGGGAAGAGAATATTATCATTTTGTCATATTCACCCTTAGTAAACAGAAGTTTCCTTCTGCCATGAATATACCCAGGTTCTTGTGTGGGTTCACGGGGTCTACCACTGGCACGTGGCTTGGGGAAGTCCTGACCCTGTTCCATGCAAATTAATTTGGATGGAAGGCTTGTCTGAAGCTATATTTAGGCCAGCTTAGATCTTCCTCATGTAGGTAAAGCTGAGACATCCAATAATGGCAGTATTAATATTTCAGATGCTTGTTCTCAGTGCAGAACTCCTAATAGGGATGCTTTCTAAATCTCAGATCACAAGTCCAGTTTTGCAACTATGCGTCTTTCAACTTTTTCTTAAGTTCTACCCCCTAATTTTTTTTTTTACTGATGGTGGTGTAGTCCTTGGACAGAACTTAAAGCTTGTTGTCAACAGACTTTCTTAGTTACCTTCCCCAGATCCCTTTGGGACAGCCACTGTGAGACTCTCTTGGGGTACTCTCTGCAAAAGCGCTAATTCAAACGTTTTCTTCTGCCAGAGGTTCTGCCTTGAGGAAAGTACTAGCCAACTTTTGGAGAGATTGCTGCAATTCATAAGTCAGCCCCTTATGGAGGGGAGCCAGCCGCGTGATAGACCCATGCTCAATGCATTCATTCCTCCTTCTGCAGTACTGGTCCTGTATTGCAGCTCAGAATAGCTTTTTTTTACCAGAGTAAGGAGGAGAACAAGAGACCATTGAAGGGAGCAGGTGATCAGCACTACTGATGTTCCAGATTATTGAATTGTGTTGAAATAAGGAGTTTTCATCAGGCTAGATTGTTTGTACCTAATTCTCTGAATATTTTTTTTTCCTTGCAGTAACTTGCATGGGGATGGAGGTTTTGAAAGGGATTGCTTCCCCTCACATTTAATGGGGTACTGTGTTTTGGCTGTCTTGTCCCGTTGTGAAGCCTAGACTTGGTTATATTCTAATCTGAGAATGAGACGTTAGCAGCTTGAGGAAATGGGGTGCTTGAAGCATCCAGAAGCTGTAAGCCCCTTTGATTCCGTTCCACTTCAGTGTCAAGTGCTGGGGCACCATGGTGAAGAGTGTAGATCAAGGAATTTGTCATGCTGATGCAGCCTAAACCTAGCTAAAGCTTTGAGGGGTTTTGATGAATACAGGTTTAAAGATCCAGTGCTGTGTAGTAGTTTTCTTTTAAACTAAAAGTGGGAAGAATTGTTTGCCAAAGGATGGAGTTAGGGATATATTGCTACGGAACCTCAAGAATGTTCCTGGAGCAGAAAAATCCCTTCTCCTTAGCTTCTGAGCAGTAAAAAGGTGAAGCTGTTTGCCTCTTCAGTTGGTTTTACAGCAGGTTTGAAGATCCACCCTGCATTGCCTTCTGGAAATTTTTTCTGCATCCTAATTTTGTCAAAGTTCATTGGTTTGTTTTATGGAGGGGAAAAAATCCCCAAATCTCCTTTCACTGAAAAATGGAACTGAAGGGTTAGGTTTAGGAATGCTAGCACCACCTCCCATGGGAACTGTAATTAGCATACTTTGTTTTCCCATTCTTCCCTCTGGGCTTGGCTTTATGGCTGGCTTCCATCTCCTCTTTTCATGTTGAGTTGCCATTGCGGTCATGGGAGATGTAATCTAGCTGGGAAACCCAGTCCGTGTTGGAGAATGGGAACATGGGTCATCCTGTATGCAAGTACCTCGTGCTGGTATAAGCAGCAGCATTTCGCAGTTCTGAAAATGCGTTGCCAAATTTCCAGTATTTAGTGGAAAGGCAACACTTCTCTTAGTACAGGTGACATAGCTGTTCATTGCACTTTCTTCATAAGGTGTTCATTTGAACCCCCAAATTTCCATTAAAACCCACTTTTCACTAATTTTATTTTGAATAGGCATCTTGGCCTAATTTGCAACTGCAAAAAAACCCATTTCTTTTTAGGGGCTTGCCCTGAAGTAATAAGTGAGATACTGGAATACAGGAATTTGTTGTAAATTCAAAGTACAGCAAGTAGGAGATAGTGATTTGATTTGCCTGAGGAGACTTCTCTTGCTGGTCTGGCATAAATATTTCTGAAGTGTGGAATGTAGCTAGACTGAGAATGAGAATAAAGTCCTCCTTAGACTTCAGATTTTATTTTCTGAAGTAGATGCCCATCTTAAAATAGAAATGAACAGAAATAGTGGAGTTGTGTTGATTGAACAGACTGATATATAGTCAGTCTGTGGAGTAGGAAATGCGTTCGTGTGTGAAGCGTAAGCACGTGTAGAAGATAGAAGCTGGTGAGTAATAGCAAATTGGTGAGAGTTCAGTGAAGTTGTATTGCTCCCAAATTTGCTTTTAATAAGAAGTGTGCTGTTTCTACAAGGACACTGTTGCTACTGTTACAGCTGGCTAATTAGCAACCCTCCTTCAGACTAAAACGTCAGCCCTCCTGAAAGTCTTCAAGTGGTCTTTTAGTTCTCTCAGTTTCACGGTGTCTTCTGCCTTTCGGCTTACAACCTCTTGCAAGCTGCCACTCTCCCTTGTTTGTGTGACTTCCACAGAAAACACAAGTAATAGCAGTTGAAAGGGAATTTTAAAATAGATCAGGAAATCTAGGGCATGTCAGGATGATTTTGTGGTGGTCTTAAGAATCCAACGGTTGCTTTTTTTGAAAGCTTTTGCTGAATGTTTTGAGATTTAGCCTCCCTCTTCTTTTATCTAAAGGTCGGGAAGGGTAAGGCTTTCCTCTCAGACAGAGCATGTCACATACACTGCCATCTGGGGGAAGCGGGACTGCTTGTGGGATGACCTGTTCTCCATTGGAATGATCCCTGGGCAAGCCTGGCCCAAATCTGCTCTTGAGAACAGTTATTGTGAAACTTCCAGCCCAGTGAAACTCCTTCATATGGAGGGGTCAGTGGCACAGAGAAATGCTGCAGGACTGGCCCCAGGATGGTTTTTGCATCTTTAAAGATTTGGGGCTTTAAAGAAGTTGTTTATCCACCTACAAAGTACTTGTGATTTTTTTTTTTTTTGAACTCATATATAAATTTATAATTATTTTCATACATAAAATAAATGAATTCATGCTATCCTACTGGTGCTCCCAAAGATCCTTGAAGAAGGGTGTTCATCAGTGTAAGCCAGTGAAAAGAATTTTGGTAGGGAAGTGTGCATTTTAAGAGGATACTATGCCCATGTTCAGAAATAGTTTAGGGAAAAAAACCCTCACACTGACTTTCCTCTCAGAGTCCTGATTTACAGTCCAGGTCTTCTCTCTTCTGGTGCAGCCACATCCTTGACACAAGAAGGCGTGAGCTAGAGGGCTGCTTATGGTCTCACCTTGGTAAGGAGAGACCTTAATTTAAAGAAAAGTTACCATTTTGTGACGTTTCCTTTATTTCTTATGCCCACTTGTCTGGAGTCAGCTTGACCCAAAAGAGAGTGGTGGTTGCTGAAGGGCAATGGAAATGTGACCTCTCAACTACAAAACTTTACTCTTGTAACCCTTGGAGGAGCTATAGCGAAAAAAAACTTCATATTTTGTGGAACCTGACTCATTTTTCCCAATGTTACAGGATTACATTCCTGTCCCACTCCTTCCTCTGCTCACTGAAACTCCTCTGTATGGTCCTGTATTGGGTTTGTGTTGCAGGGTTTTGGTAACAAATTGGTTTTATTCCCCCAAGTCAAGTCTGTTTTGCCCGTGACCGTAATTGGTGAGTGATCTGTCCCTGTCCCTGGCTCCACGAGCCTTTCCTTCTATCTTCTCCTCCTCATCCCACTGTGGGGGTGGCTGCATGGTGTTCAGTTTCTGTCTGGATCTAAACCATGGCAAGTCCATTGGAGAAACCCTTATCTTTTCATGTTAATGGGTGGTTATGAAACAAGTACAAAAAATTAAAGAACATGCACTGGCAATTTAATGAAGTGATAAGAATCTACAACTTCGTCCTTTAATAAGATTATAACACTGTTGGTTTTTCCAAAGAAGAGAGAGTCACAGAGGTGATTGTAACCTGTACACGAGCAATTTTAAATCAGGATATCATGCTGAGTTGGAATTTTTCAGCTCACTCTTTTAAAGGTCTCATTTTCTAGCACTTGTGCTCATTCCTTTTGTGTAATTTTAAACAACATGAAATAGCATTTTTCCATCAGCAAAGGCCTGTGCATTTTGGTGACCTTTACTGCTTCCTTTAGAAGGGTCATGCAATCAGGTGTAAGGGAATGAAAATATTTAATGATTTTGGTTTTTTCTTAAAAAAGGTCTTATGCCTGTATTCTTACAGTTGTACTACTCACATTTAAGCACCTGTGTTTTGCACCTGCACTCTTATTTTGAGGAGCCTGAAGTCTGCTTGCAAAATCTGAGCTCGTTTGTGAAAATCAAGCTAAAAAAAGAATATAGGTGGATAGAATGATCGTCTTTAAAGCAAGAAGCTTTTGTTCTAATGTTCCTTTCCTCTTTGGTCCCCTGCCTCCATTAAATATATGACATTTTCTTCTAAATTTAAATTCACAACTTGCAAAGAGATTGACGCTTTTTGTATCTATTGACTAGTCAGTGCTGGAGAATTTTGCGTGGCTTTCTGAACCTGCTTGCAGTGCACTTGCCCACATTTTGCTGCTCGGGAACATTAAAGCTCCTGAGAGTCCACACCAATTGCAGTCTCCTCTATCAGGAGAGGTTGCTTGTTAGAGAAGGTGGTTTATTGTACCAAATGGCGAGAAGGATACTGAAGCCTGGGCACCCCTTAGTTCTGCTTCCTGATCAGATGAGTGGAATATCAAGGAGACCATGCATCTGCTCAGGGAGATCCATGGGAACAGGAGATCCACAGAAGTTCTTGCAGCAACAACTGCGTAACTTGCTAACTTGGAAATATTTCTGATGTCTCATGATAGTCACCAGGCAGTTACACGCTTCGTTGCTGCTCAGTGTTAAGATTGGTATGGGTTACGGTTATGCTTCATGACTTGCTTTTCCACATGTGAATATTTTATGAGCCAAATCCACATTGGGATAGCAGCTAGGAAGGCAGAGTAAGCAAGAACGGTTGCCCTGTTCCTCTTTCCGTGCCATCAGCCCGTCTTTGTGTATTAGAAGATACTTGCTCTAAAAACGTGTATTGAGCTAACTTTTGTGCAGTGCATACAATACATAAACCTTGGGCTGAATCATGCCACTTTTAGTGGGTCATGTTACTGAACCATCAAGAAAAAAGGTATATGTTTATTGCTTGTGAGTAAATGAGTTTAGAATTCTACATATAGGTTAATTTCCTAAAATATAATGGATATCATGTGGCATTGATCGTGGACCGCCTTGTGCAAGACAGGCACATTAATTTGCTTGGTTTTGTTTGGTTTGTGTGTTGCTCATATCCACAGAGATGGCCTTAAACTTTTCCAGTTTTGTGTCTATTTATATTTGGGGTCAGTTTGGGGTGGGTGGGGAAATGCCAGTGATCCACTGACATATACAGGAGAGGAAAGGAAATTACTTTCTGACAGATCTTTTCTGCTATTTCCACATGAGCAGATGGATCCCATGGTACAGGTTTGCCTTTAAGGAGAGTTTAGGCAGTAAATACTCCTGCTTTTTGCAAGAGGGCTGGTTATTTTCTATATTTGTATAGCTTGTAGGTAATTCATAAAGACTCCTGATAAAAATGCAAGCTTTTTTCTGTCCAATTCTATGGGCTTCAGTGTTTTAAATTCCAGACTTTTCCAGGGGGGTATGCTGTGGGAATTGCATCTTCGTCAACTGAACCGATTCTTTACCTCTCTAAATGTTGACTGCTATACTTGATGCTCCGAGTTGGACAAAACAACTGCCTTCCATAATTTTTCTTTAAAATTTCATTTTCTAAGAGAATAGCACCATCGTCCTAGGTTTAAGGGTACCTTCCCATATCTCCCCAAGTTGCACGGTGTTTTAAAAGGCATAGGTTTGAAGACTGAAGGATTAGGATGGTATCCAAGGGCAGCAAAACCAGCAATTGCTCTTCCAGTTGGATGAGAGTTGCAAAGACCAGGGGAGCCACATGTCTTTGAGGTGGATTTATTTCTTCTGGCTGACAAGCCTACTAGGCAGAGGCTTTCCTGGTGGTCAGGGTTTGACTGGAAGAAGTGCCAGTTGGCCTGTGCTGTGGGAGGAGCATGAGCGTTGAGGCAGAAGGCTCAGAGGAGGGTGGGAGTCTTCGCTGTGCCTCGAGGATCCATCTGCAGTGACCGTGACTGTGCGTCTGTAGGGGCGGTTCATGGCCGTGCAGGCGAGTGCTGTAGCTGTTGTTGTATGTGTAGCACATAGCTAAAAATAAACAGGAGGCAAACTGGTTTCTTAATCATTAGGGTGTGTTTTTTTGGTTGGCGGTGCTGTCTTAAAGCAGTAGAGGCCAGCATTATTTCAGCTATATCCTATAGCTTGTTTAGAGGCGAGCGGTGGGCGGCGGTGAGATGCTTCCACTCTGCCTGCCCTGCGAGAGCTCGCCCCTCGGCCAGGGAGCAAGCTCTGGGTGCACCGGTACCCTGCTCGCTTGTAGAAGTGACTGCGCGAGGCGCATCTCACCTCGCTGATGCATCCCATCCAGCACCAGGATAATCTTACGGTGCCAAAAGCTGGGACTGGCAGCAGTTCTCCCTGCTGTTTCGGAGTGGGAAAGTGGAGACGGTCATTCCAAACCAGACCTCTTGAAGGGTGCTACAGCAAGGGAGTGGGACAGCCAAGCAGAACTGGTCCTGCGGACCCTGGTGCTTAGTGGTTCATATTCAGGAGAGCCACCTGCTGGCACTCGCCCTCTTCGCGTTCTCTGTTCTGGGGGCGGCTGCTCCAGATGAGAGCTCAGACCAAAGAGCGGGGATGTTGGTAATAATAACAGCGTTAATTATTTGTATTGATCATTACCTTATTTTTTAAAAATTGTCATAGCACTTAAGGACCCTGTTTACTGGCAAAGGCCTTGCTCTGGCAGGTGTTCTGCAAACGCAGCGTGAAAGAAACTGGCAGAGGCTTCACCGCTTAAAAAAAATACAGAGCACAGTATGAAAGAGTGGTTTAAAGTAGAGAGAAGGATTTTTTCCAATCCATGCCGTTATTTGGCAAAATATGTAGTATTTTTATTCTTTATGTGTCGATCTAGTAAAATATTTTGATCATTTCCGTGGCTGGAAAAAAGCCAAAAGCAGTATCATTAGTGTTAAAGGCACCTGACAGGGAAGTCACTTAAGCAAAAGTTAGGAAAACCCTGACCCACCTCTAAAATATAACAATTATGTCAGTAAAATGAATAATTCTGAAAACCTTTTGGCTGGAAAGCAAGGGATATTCTAGAGTGTGGCAAAATTCAAATCTGGGTCCAGAGCTGAAATTTTTTTTCATCCGAGTCGAGAACTTGTTTTGGCAGTAGAAAAGACGTATATTTTCAATCTGTTTTGTAACATTGATTTTCTGTCTGTGGGCCAGATCCTCAATGGATGTGAGTCAGTGTGGTTCCTTTGGCACTGGTTTGGCTGGGTGCATTGACATTTCTTGCACCCTCTTCACCACTCTAAGGCACGCAGATATAATACTGTAACAAAAATGGATTAAAGACCTCAGCAAAGTGGAATCTGGTCAGATCCTGCATAGATGTGTAAAGCTGTGTGCACGCACACCATATCTTCTTAGATCATGTCTTCCAATGCAACACTTTCTAGAGCAGCAAGACAGACTTTCAGCCTTTCCCCCTTTCTTTTAGCAGCCTGTAAGGCAAGTCTTTGGTTCCTAACTGCTATTCTGTGTGATGATACATGGAATGCATCTTGGAGATAAGGGGTGAAGCATATTTGATGTAAGGCTTCAAAATGATTAATGACTTTAGGATATACTCTTGAGACCACTGGGATGAGTGTGATGTCCTGAAAACCACCTACCCTTTCGAAGATCCTTTAGATCCTTAGCAAGAAACACCTGTAAAAACCAGCAATTCTATTGAC
Organism: Eurypyga helias; assembly: GCF_000690775.1. NCBI lineage: Eukaryota > Metazoa > Chordata > Aves > Eurypygiformes > Eurypygidae > Eurypyga > Eurypyga helias. Next base: position 4,476 of record NW_010230036.1, on the reverse strand, counting down.
CACATAGTCCTCTTCAGGCTTTGATCACATCATGAAATGTGACTTGTCTATTGAAAGTGCCCCATGTTGCAATTTATATATATTTTTTTAAGCCAACAACCAAAAAAGCTGAGTAACAGTCTTTGCAAACGTGCTGCTATGAAACTACTGCTGATAGTTGGAGTGTATTTATCTCATTTTGCTAGACTGGGAAAGAAAGAGAAATCATGGTGTATTGCTAGACTTAAGTGTTCCACATTTGGCAGTAGAGTGATGTGAGTAAGAGATAGTTCTGGCTCACGCAGTGGCTGACCACATCAAAAGAAAAATTGTTCCAGAGTCAGTACAAAAAGCTTTGTTTGCCCTTTGAATTACCTTTTTATAATTTTCTTTTCTGAAAGAAAACAATGAAATTGACATGAAAGCTGAAATAAGCTGACATTTTAATGGATATGACCGTTTTTGCCTAAGGAGAAGGTATTTGCTTAATTTGATCTGAAACTTCCAATGAATTTGTTCACCTCAAAACTACATTTCTTCAGTTAGCTCTGACTCGCATGCAGAAATCATTAGACTGACTTGCAAGACACAGACTGAAGTTTAGGGCATTCTACCTAACTTGAACGTGGGGCTTCTGAAGTTCATGGGTTTGCTTCTTTTCTCCAGAAAAATGGGACTATCAGCTTTCTTTTTACGGAGCGCTGAATTGATTGTCCATAACCCTGTGAGCCTAGAACCGTATACGATCAGGCTTGTGATGAAGCCTTGAGCATTAGCAGTATTATGCTCGTATTGATTCTATGATTCTATCATCCCTGGATGTGTTTAAGAGACGGGTGGATGAGGTGCTGAGAGATATGGTTTAGTGGTGGACAGATACGGTTGGACTGGATGATCTCTAAGGTCTTTTCCAACCTAGTGATTCTATGATTCTATCATCCCTGGATGTGTTTAAGAGACGGGTTATCTTTTCTAAGTTTGTTCTGCTGTTGTAAGGACTGCAGGACTAGGCCTGAAAGTGTTAGGTTAAGGGTTGGACTTGCTCTTAAAGGTATTTTCCAACCTAAAAGATTCTGTGTTTAAGAGGTAAAGCAGTTTGCTTCATTCTTACTTTCTCATTCTAACGAGGAGTAACACAGGCCTTCCCCAGCATTTCCACTCTTTCAGATGGCAAAAATGCCATACACTGTTGGTTAACTGCTGCCCAGTGGAGGGTATTTGACAGCAGGACGTTTCAAAAGCGACCAGACTTTGGCTGGCTGTAGTATGATGGGTGATGTCTGGCCTGAACTTTGAAACTCACTGTGAAGAATGAAATACAACCTGACAAAGCTTGGCAAGTCTGATAAAATCCTTGCAGCTACAGAAGGCGAGTGGCTCTTGGAATCGAACGCTGCCTCTGTGAAGGAAAGCAACAGTAGATTTCACATAATATGGGCAAGAATAGTTTATCTTCACATGCCTGAGCAGCCAGTTGCTGGTGCCTGTCACGGTGTGGCTGCTGCAGCAGAGGCTAGCAGCTCTGCAGCTTTGTGCTCAGTCTCCCAGAGCTCAGCCCGCTGGAGACGGTTGTGGTGGTGCTCACCTGTGTTGCTGATCCGAGTGATGGTCGTCGCTGAAGTCCCATGGGAGTCTTTTAATTTCTTTCATGGGCATGCCTATGGGCACGAAGGAGAGCCAAGAGCCTTTCCTAACATCAGTTTGTCCTTTCTTCGTTAGCCTGAAATTTTCCCTGGTAGTACTGGGGCTTCGAGTCATGATGGGGAACTGGTTGGTGCAGCCAGCTGGTTGAGTTGCAGCTCTTTTGGGAAGGTTGTGTTGTGCTTCCTCAGGTCGCATGTTTTCAGGATGGCACAGAGGGAACAAAGGCATCTGCACTTGGATATTACCTTGATCTGCCTGTGGCAACTGACACCAAGTTCTGTACTGGTTGTGTTGATGTTGAACATCAGGAAAAAATTCTTCCCGGAGAGGGCGGTGAGGCACTGGAACAAGTTGTCCAGAGAAGCTGTGGATGCCCCATCCCTGGAAGTGTTCAAGGCCAGGCTGGATGAGGCTTTGAGCAACCTGGTCTGGTGGAAGGTGTCCCTGCCCATGGCAGGGGGGGTGGAACTAGGTGGTCTTTAAGTTCCCTTCCAACCCAAACCGTTCTGTGATTCTATGAATAGTGTATTAAGTATGTAAATGCGCAGCTGATCTCAAGAGCGTGCATCCTCCCGTTAACTTCCGTGGCTATAATGTTAGGCCGCACACTTTGTAATTTGGCTGAACTGGACCTTGTGGAGTGTTTATAGTCATGGGTAGAAATGTGTGCTTTGGAAAAGTATTGCACGAAATTATTTATCCAGTATAGCCTTCTAAATCTCTTTTGGAGGATTTTACTGGTGTGAAGACAGGGAGATACATCATGAAGTGGGAAATCATCAATATGAATGCAGTTCAGGCTTGGTCTAACTCTGCTTGTGATCCATATTTGCAGTGAGAGTTGGACTGTTCCCAAAATTCAGAAAGGGAGGGTGGTATTAATATTACTAGCTGCCAGAAGTTACAGGGTGAATGATTAGTTTCCAATAAGAAAGGAGCTTTTGGACCGGTTCCAGTTCCTTTTGGTGTAGTCTGCAAACCTTAATGACCAGTGCCGTGACCTGGAGTAGCTGTAGTGCTTATCAGAGACTGAAAACGCTTGACGATCACGATTTGTCTGCATTAGGAAATGACCTAGCAGTTGACCTTGAGGAGGCATATTAATTGGCTATCTTCCACTTTCTTGTGAAGATAAACTCTTGGAAGTGGGTCTTCTGTCTTAGGATATGTGTTACACCTATTTGCTTCATAAACAGGGGACTTTACTCCCTTGTGCTGCCCACTTAGCAGATTTCAGGAGAAAGGTAAAAAGATGAAGAAAGCAGCCCCCCCACCCCTGGTCTAATCTCGTTCAAAACTTGTTCTGCTTCTTTATAGTCTATAAAAGAAGAGAATCTCCTTACTTATTATTGTGAAGCTTCTAGTAAAATATTTTCCAATTTCTTCATCCCGTCTATTTCAATGAAAAATGATGTATTATTTCAATTCCCCTAGGTCTGTCGTGCTTTTTTTTCCTCCCCTTTTTCTGAAGCAAAAAAAGAAATGGCCCCTTCCCGCACCCAAACAAAACAGGCCCCAAACCATCCCAGCCCTTGAGAGAGTCCATGTGAAGGTAGCTGGTAGCGATGTGGGTTTCAGAATCACGTCCTCAGGAAGCCGTGCTGGGTGAGTGCAGAGCGTGTCGAGCAGGTGGGGCGTGTGAGGGCGGGAGCGCAGAGCAGAGTTGCAGCAATTAAAAATCTCATTTGAAGGACGTCTGTTTCCTGAGGTAAGTGTGAAATTGAGTTTTCCGTTTTTTGCTTTGTATAGGCAATGTATAAATGTGTGAGCATCGATTCCTTTCTTTCCTCCTCTGTTTGGGCCCATAGGCAGGTAGATTTTGATCTAGTTTTATCAAAATGCACTCAGTGACTAAGAATTAGTCTTAGTGCACTAATTCAAGGTGATTCCCACTCAATCACCCAGTGACCTGTATCAGTGAGAAATGTACATTTGAGCTTTATTTAAAAATACTTTTTTTTTTTTTTTGATGATGTATTTTGTAAGTCTATTACCAGATCCTCACGGGAGGCAGGGGAGAATCTTTTAACTATTCAGATATCAGACAAATTCTGTCAATGGCAGATGAAGCATAAAGCTCTAATGGGAGAGCAAAATTTGTCATTGAAGTGATCAGGTGCTTCATGCCTCTCTCCCTCTCACCATTTTGAATGCCACAGAATTCTATCATGTTGCCACAAGTGAAAATCTCTTGGAAAGAAGGTGTCACATGGCATTTAAAAGCTGTCAGCAGGTTTAACGCCCATAGCTTTACTCTTTGGTTGGGCAAAGCTCCTCCTGCAAGAGTGCGGGGTTTTGGCCTTAGTGACTTAACCTGTGGCCTCACTTCAAGTTAGGGAAGCAACTTCTAAGCCTGTCTTTGCTAACTACCTGCTCCTTATGTCCTGTTCATAACTACCGGTGCTGCTTTTTATTCAGGAGTTGAGGGGTAGATTTCTTTTCACGCCACCCCTCCCACCCCTATTCCTTCTGATATCAGTCTGAAGGTCAAAGAGGTCTCTCAGCTTGGTAGTGGAAAAACCTGGCTTTTAATTCCATTCACCCTCGGGCTTAGGAGTGAGTCAGGCATAATTAAGAGCAGACAGCAAAACCGAAGAAGCACTAATGGCCCTAGAAGTGGTGTGCTCAGAGTGGGCTGTAGAAATGAGCACCATCCCTTGGGATGCTGGAGATCCTATTTGCAAATTGGGAGGGAAACTTTTCATACCTGGTGCAGGGAAATTTTCAGATCTGCGATGTCTTAGTACCATAGTCAGGTGTCTCATCCTGTCAGTGCACTCCCTGTGCAGGAAAAGAAACACTGCGACTTGGAGACAGCCGAAGTGGTGTCCAAAAAGGACTGTCGTGGTTTAA
>NW_010230035.1:21529-21843 GCF_000690775.1 Eurypyga helias | reverse complement strand
TTCCCCCCCCACCCCGTCACCCCCCCTTCCAGCCCTAAATGTGTCATGCTTTGTCACATCCTCTGCGTGTGTGTTTTTAGAGAACATTTGAATAAAAGGCTCGATGCCAGGTATTGGTGACACAGTGGGTGGAATTTGCAGCCTTTCCACAAAGAGTTGGAAGCCTCCATTTGCATAAGGTCAGGGTACAGCTTCTCACAGAACTTTAGCAGCATCTCTGTCTCTTAGCAACACTCTTGCACTCTTGGTCCCTGCATTAAATTGACTGGTCCTTTCCTTTTCTTCCTTTCATAGGGAGGCTTACAATAAAATGT